>NC_053025.1:79151005-79451005 GCF_003073215.2 Triticum urartu
AAGCTTGAATTAGAAGTTTCTATCCCTAGAAAACTTTATGATGAGTGGGAACCTACTATTAAAATTAAAATTAAAGATCATGAATGCTATGCTTTATGTGATTTGGGTGCTAGTGTTTCAACAATTCCAAAAACTTTGTGTGATGTGTTAGGTTTCCATGAATTTGATGATTGTTCTTTAAATTTGCACCTTGCGGATTCCACTATTAAGAAACCTATGGGAAGGATTAATGATGTTCTTATTGTTGCAAATAGGAATTATGTGCCCATATATTTTATTGTTCTTGATATAGAAGTCAATCCTTCCTGTCCTATTATTCTTGGTAGACCTTTCCTTAGAACGATTGGTGCAATTATTGATATGAAAGAAGGAAACATTAGATTACAATTTCTGTTAAGGAAAGGCATGGAACACTTTCCTAGAAATAAAATTAAATTACCTTATGAATCTATTATGAGAGCCACTTATGGATTGCCTACCAAAGATGACAATACCTATATCTATTCTTGTTTTTATACCTAGCTAGGGGCGTTAAACGATAACGCTTGTTGGGAGGCAACCCAATTTTATTTTTGTTTCTTGTTTTTTGTTCCTGTTTAGTAATAAATAATTCATCTAGCTTCTGGTTAGATGTGGTTTTATGTTTTTAATTAGTGTTTGTGCCAAGTAGAACCTTTGAGAAGACTTGGGGGAAGTCTTTGCGATCTTGCTGTAAAAAACAGAAACTTTAGCGCTCACGATATTTGTTGCCATTTTTTACTGGAGAGTGCGATTATGTTGATTCTTTTTGAAGATGATTAATAGAAAAATTCCTCACGTCCACCAGTTTATTTTAGAATTTTGGGGGTTACAGAAGTATTCGAAACCTACAGATTACCACAGACTGTTCTGTTTTTGACAGATTCTGTTTTTCGTGTGTTGTTTGCTTATTTTGATGAATCTATGGCTAGTATCGGGGGGTATGAACCATAGAGAAGTTGGAATAAAGTAGGTTTAACACCAATATAAATATAGAATGATTTCATTATAGTACCTTGAAGTGGTGGTTTGTTTTCTTATACTAACGGAGCTCATGATATTTTCTGTTGAGTTTTGTGTTGTGAAGCTTTCAAATTTTGTGTGAAGATTTGGTGGATTTTGGAATAAAGAGGGGAAAGAGCCTAAGATTGGGGATTCCCAAGGAACCCCAAGGTAAAATTCAAGGATAACCAAAAGCCTAAGCTTGGGGATGCCCCGGAAGGCATCCCCTCTTTCGTCTTCGTCTATTGGTAACTTTACTTGAGACTATATTTTTATTCACCACATGATATGTGTTTTGCTTGGAGCGTCTTGTATGCTTTGAGTCTTTGATTTTTAGTTTACCACAATCATCCTTGCTGTACACACCTTTTGGAGAGACACACATGAATCGGAATTTATTAGAATACTCTATGTGCTTCACTTATATCTTTTGAGCTAGATAATTTTGCTCTAGTGCTTCACTTATATCTTTAAGAGCATGGTGGTGGTTTTATTTTATAGAAATTATTGATCTCTCATGCTTCACTTATATCTTTTTGAGAGTCCTATAGAACAGCATGGTAATTTGCTTTGGCTATAAAATTAGTCCTAATATGATAGGCATCCAAGATGGGTGTAATAAAAACTATCATAAAAAGTGCATTGAATACTATGAGAAGTTTGATACTTGATGATTGTTTTGAGATATGACGATGGTGATATTAGAGTCATGCTAGTTGAGTAGTTGTGAATTTGAGAAATACTTGTGTTGAAGTTTGTGATTCCCGTAGCATGCACGTATGGTGAACCGTTATGTGATGAAGTCGGAGCATGATTTATTTATTGATTGTCTTCCTTATGAGTGGCGGTCTGGGACGAGCGATGGTCTTTTCCCACCAATCTATCCCCCTAGGAGCATGCGCGTAGTACTTTGTTTTGATAACTAATAGATTTTTGCAATAAGTATGTGAGTTCTTTATGACTAATGTTGAGTCCATGGATTATACGCACTCTCACCCTTCCACCATTGCTAGCCTCTCTAGTACCGCGCAACTTTCGCCGGTACCATACACCCACCATATATCTTCCTCAAAACAGCCACCATACCTACCTATTATGGCATTTCCATAGCCATTCCGACATATATTGCCATGCAACTTACCACCGTTCCATTTGTTATGACACACTTCATCATTGTCATATTGCTTTGCATGATCATGTAGTTGACATCGTATTTGTGGCAAAGCCACCTTGATAATTCTTTCATACATGTCACTCTTGACTCATTGCACATCCCGATACACCGCCGGAGGCATTCACATAGAGTCATATTTTGTTCTAGTAGCGAGTTGTAATTTTCGAGTTGTAAGTAAATAAAAGTGTGATGATCATCATTATTAGAGCATTGTACCAAGTGAGGAAAGGATGATGGAGACTATGATTCCCTGCTACCTCTTGAGCACTGCGTTGGTTTTCCCTTGAAGAGGAAAGGGTGATGCAGCAAAGTAGCATAAGTATTTCCCTCAGTTTTTGAGAACCAAGGCATCAATCCAGTAGGAGGATACGCGCGAGTCCCTCGCACCCGCACAAAACAAATAAATCCTCGCAACCAACGCGATAAGGGGTTGTCAATCCCTACACGGCCACTTACGAGAGTGAGATCTGATAGATATGATAAGATAATATTTTTGGTATTTTTATGATAAAGATGCAAAGTAAAATAAACGCAAAGTAAAAAGCAAAGGAAATAACTAAGTGTTGGAAGATTAATATGATGAAGATAGACCCGGGGGCCATAGGTTTCACTAGTGGCTTCTCTCATGAGCATAAGTATTTTACGGTGGGTGAACAAATTACTGTTGAGCAATTGACAGAATTGAGCATATTTATGAGAATATCTAGGTATGATCATGTATATAGGCATCACGTCCGAGACAAGTAGACCGACTCCTTCCTGCATCTAGTACTATTACTCCACACATAGACCACTATCCAGCATGCATCTAGAGTATTAAGTTCAAGAGAACAGAGTAACGCTTTAAGCAAGATGACATGAGGTAGAGGGATAAATTCATGCAATATGATAAAAAACCCATCTTGTTATCCTCGATGGCAACAATACAATACGTGGCTTGCTGCCCCTACTGTCACTGGGAAAGGACACCGCAAGATTGAACCCAAAGCTAAGCACTTTTATCATTGCAAGAAAGATCAATCTAGTAGGCCAAACTAAACTGATAATTCGAAGAGACTTGCAAAGATAACCAATCATACATAAAAGAATTCAGAGAAGATTCAAATATTGTTCATAGATAAACTTGATCATAAACCCAGAATTCATCGATCTCAACAAACATGCCGCAAAAGAAGATTACATCGAATAGATCTCCACAAGAGAGGGGGAGAACTTTGTATTGAGATCCAAAAAGAGAGAAGAAGCCATCTAGCTAATAACTATGGACCCGAAGGTCTGAGGTAAACTACTCACACTTCATCGAAGAGGCTATGTTGTTGATGTAGAAGGCCTCCGTGATCGATGCCCCCTCCGACGGAGCTCCGGAACAGGCCCCAAGATGGCATCTCGTGGATACAGAAAGTTACGGCGGTGGAATTAGGGTTTTTGGCTCCGTATCTGATCGTTTGGGGGTACGTAGGTATATATAGGAGGAAGGAGTACATCGGTGGAGCACCAGGGGTCCCATGAGGGTGGCGGGCGCGCCTCGGGGGGGGGGGGGAGGCGCGCCCCCTACCTCGTGGCTTCCCTGTTGATTGCTTGACGTAGGGTCCAAGTCTCCTGGATCTTGTTTGTTCCAAAAATCACGTTCCCAAAGGTTTCATTCCGTTTGGACTCTGTTTGATATTCTTTTTCTGTGAAACTCTGAAATAGGCAAAAAAAAACAATTCTGGGCTGGGCCTCCGGTTAATAGGCTAGTCCCAAAAATAATATAAAAGTGAATAATAAAGCCCAATAACATCCAAAACAGAAGATAATATAGCATGGAGCAATCAAAAATTATATATACATTGGAGACGTATCAAGCATACCCAAGCTTAATTTGTAGCGACCAGACCTCAAACGGTCCAATCTCTGTGCTCCGGTGTCATCCCTGGATCAGTAAGGCTGACACCACACAGTACTTGAAGGATTTATAACAGAGTAGCAATCACACACCTATTACATCGAGTGTCTCAAAAGAGAACTTATAATAATAAATATGGCTTAAGGCCATCTAATAACGATAACATCGGAAGGCTTGGAAGATAGGTGAGTCCATCAACTCCAACGGCATCACTGAGTATAGAACCACGACCTAAGGCACCTTAATCGTCGTCTGAAAAGTCTGCAACATTAACGTTGCAGCCCAAAACGGGTCAGCACATGGAATATGCTGGCAATGTAACACATAGAGAGTAATAAAAGAATATGGCTATTCTATATGCATATAAGGCTGGTGGAAAGCTCTATGGTTATAGTTTTGCGTAAAGCCAATTTTCCCTACTGCAAAGGAATAAATTTTATTTAACTATCATGGTAGTTGTTAAACATTGAGAATGGTTGACATCATTCTCAATCCCAATTAAGCATCATCATTAAAAACCCAACAAAAATTAATTAGAGTAACATGATGAGACTCACATGATAATCCAGGTACTAGATACTCAAGATGTCCATAACTGGGGACACAACTAATCATGATTAGTTTATACACTCTGCAGAGGTTTGCACACTTTTCCTCACAAGACCCGATCTCCTCCGTTGGATTTCTCACACTACAAGGTGTTTGAGAAACGGATGACCGAGACATAGTCTTTCAGAAGCGCTAGCACCTTACGAACAGGTAGACCGTACCAACCTACATCCCCTACATCTGCTAGTCTACCACTGTAAGAGTTCGCACGACTTAGTCAACTATGCTAGAGCCCATAGTAGCTTGTGGCTGCACACGGAAGTTTCTAGCATGAATAATCTCATGATCCCTTTGAGTCTGGGTGGCGGTCCAAAAGAAAACAGGCAATCGCTGGAAAACCCAGGTGCCTCAATCCACGCAGATGTGTGTTTAGGTTGCCACCTTAGATAAATCATTAATTAACAATCTCACATCTGTCATGGATACACTCACCCAATTCACGTCTACTAGCATAGCATAGCAATAATAAGCAAACATTGAGTAACTCCCAAAGGTTTGATAATAAACAGGTAACAGGTTCTACCTCAACTACTCCCCAAACCCACAATTTAATTAGATCCTAATCATGCAATGTGTGAGGATTGATCTAATGCAATAAAACTGGGTAGTAGGAGATATGATCAAAGTGTTACTTGCCTTGCTAATGATCTGGGAAACATAGTGATTCGAAGTAGCAAGTGGCGCACTCCGGGTACTCTATCGCAAACAAACAAGCATACAATAAGTACTCAACTAATGCATAGGTAAAACTCGAACAAGAGATCTAACCAGAAAGTTCAACTTAAGAACTCCGGTTGGCAAAAAGAATCAAAACAAACGAAGCAACGAAAGACAAACGGCAAAAGAAACAAGCTTCATTTACTATTCTGGACCTAGGGCAATTTTTTACAGTGGCAAAATCTTGTTTGAGTTGGTTAAACGGAAAGAGGGTTTCGAGATGAAACTCCAGGCGCTTGAATCACCTGATTCCGATAAACGAGCGAAAAGTTAAACTAGAACAAACATCGGATCAGAGATCGCGATCAGAAAACCGCGGATTTAATCCGAGAAAAAGAAAAATGATGAACAGGTTAACGAACGAACGTTCGTTAACAGAAACTAAACGAAAAACGCGTTCGTTAAAATGAACGGACAAGCAGGCGCTCGCTAAATAAATAAACCGGAAAAAACCGATCTATTTATTAAAAAAACGAAAACATGGTTTTTCAAAAAAAACATGTTGATTTTTCTCAGAAAACCGGGCGGCGGGGCGGCTACCTCGGCTCGGTCCGGCGGGGCTCCGGCGGGTCGGCGGCTAGGCGGGGCGGCGGCAACTCGGGGCTCCAGGGGGCCCCGGGGTGGCTATTTAAAGGACGGGGGGTTGACTTGGGGAGGGGGTCGGCGGCGCGAGGCGGCTCCGACTCGGACTCCTCCCGAGTCCGGCGGGGAAGGCGGTGGCGGCTGGGCCGGCTTGGCTCAGCTAGGCCCTTGGCCCAGTCGGGCGCGGGTCTCTCTTTTTTTAAACAATTTCGCTGCGCCTAAAAAAATTCTAGAAAAATAAATTAAAATCTAAAAATGCCAAAACAAATTTTCTCCGTCTAAATAAAATATTTAGAACAGGATGAACATTTTTTGGCTCTAAATGCAATTTTTGAAAACGTGCAATTTTTCCTAAATTCAAATAAAATAGAAAATAAAACCAAAATAAAACCTTATTTGATTCTATTATTAAATCCTTAATATTTCTTTATTTTTGGGAAAGTCATTTTATTCCCTCTCTCATATTTTGATAATAGAAATAATTGAAGATAAAATAAATAAAATCAAATGATCCTATTTTCAAAATTTGAGTAAAACTCAAATATGAAAATAATGAAATCCCCAACTCTCTCTGTAATGCCCTCGATGCGGCTATATCTCCCACGTGTCGAAGCACGACTTAGAGGCATAACCGCATTGAAAGCAATGTCGCAAGTGAGGTAATCTTCACACAACCCATGTAATACATAAGGGAAAGAGGTACATAGTTGGCTTACAATCGCCACTTCACATAATTACATGAATAAAGCATTACATCAACCAGATACAACCAAGGTCCGACTACGGAACCAAAATAAAAGAAGACTACCCCAAATGCTACACAGATCCCCGATCGACCCCAACTGGGCTCCACTACTGATCGACTAGAACGAAACAACACAAAGGACAAGATCTTCAACGAGCTCCTCCTTGAGCTCGGTTGGGTCATCTGCACGGCATCCTCGGCACCTGCAAGCAGGTTTTGGAAGTATCTGTGAGTCACGGGGACTCAGCAATCTCACACCCTCGCGATCAAGACTATTTAAGCTTATGGGTAAGGCAAAGTTATGAGGTGTAGCTGCAACAAGCGACTAGCATATATGGTGGCTAACTTACGCAAATGAGAGCGAGAAGAGAAGGCAAAGCGCGATCGAGAAACTATGATCAAGAAGTGATCCTAGAACAACCTACGTCAAACATAACTCCAACACCGTGTTCACTTCTCGAACTCCGCCGGAAAGAGACCATCACGGTTACACACGCGGTTGATGTATTTTAATTAAGATCAACTTCAGGTTTCCTACAACCGGACATTAACAAATTCCCATCTGCCCATAACCGCGGGCACGGCTTTCGAAAGTTCAAATCCCTGCAGGGGTGTCCCAACTTAGCCCATCACAAGCTCTCACGGTCAACAAAGGATATTCCTTCTAGAGGGAAGACCCGATCAGGCACAGAATCCCGGTTACAAGACATCCTCGACAATGGTAAAACAAGTCCAGCAAGACCACCCGATGCGCCGACATCCCGATAGGAGCTGCACATATCTCGTTCTCAGGGCAACACCGGATAAGCAATCCGTACAACTAAAACCAACCCTCGAGTTTCCCCGAGGTGGCGCTGCAAGGGGCTCTAGTTTGGACCAACACTTAGACAAGCACTGGCCCCGGGGGGGGGGGGGGGGGGGTTAAAATAAAGATGACCCTCGGGATGCGCGACTCCCAAGGGAAAAAGGCTAGGTGGTGAATGGTAAAACCAAAGTTGGGCCTTGCTGGAGGAGTTTTATTCAAGGCGAACTGTCAAGGGGTTCCCATTATAACCCAACCGCGTAAGGAACGCAAAATCCGGGAACATAACACCGATATGACGGACACTAGGGCGGCAAGAGTGGAACAAAACACCAGGCATAAGGCCGAGCCTTCCACCCTTTACCAAGTATATAGATGCATTAATTAAATAAGATATATTGTGATATCCCAACAAAAATCCATGTTCCAAACATGGAACAAGCTCCAATCTTCACCTGCAACTAACAACGCTATAAGAGGGGCTGAGCAAAGCGGCAACATAGCCAAACAATGGTTTGCTAGGACAAGGTGGGTTAGAGGCATGGCTCAACAATATGGGAGGCATGATAAGCAAGTGGTAGGTATCGCAGCATAGGCATAGCAAAAGAGCGAGCAACTAGCAAGCAAAGATAGAAGTGATTTCGAGGGTATGGTCATCTTGCCTGAAATCCTGCAAGGAAGAAGAACGAGTCCATGAAGACAACAAACGGACATAGACGAACGGGTCCTCACAAACGCGACGTTATCGGAACCAACCCGGAGATGCAAACACCGGAAAGAAGCACACAACATAGTAAACAACCAACACATGAACATGATATGATATGCGGGATGCGGTATGTGATGCATATGCATGATTTGCAAAGGAATGATTGAACCTAGCCTCAACTTGGAAATCCAAGAGTGCCACTGGAAAGGTGGGTTGATTTCGGTTGAAATCGATATAAAGATCACCAGAATCGGATGCACGGTTTGGAAATGGCGAGCAAAACAAATATGGCACCGGTCTGCGATAAACAACAAGTAGCCATCTAAATGCATCAAAATAAATATGCTACAACACTCAAACATGACAACAAAATACATGGCAGGGATTCACTCATGATTCTTGACAAAAGATGAACAGTGAGCTACGGCTAATTCACTCATTAACAGGATCAAACAAGCATGGCAAAAGTGCAAATGATAACAGGTTTCAGACTTAGTGAAAAAACAACAAGTCAGGAATTTATCATCAGGAAGCACACTTTAGAGCATGAAAACTATATGCTACAGGAACATATCATGGCAAATCAAGGCATGGAATGAAGCTACTCAAAGCACTTAACAAAATTCCCTTAGTGACCTTGAGCCAAAAGGGTTCAGAAAATACAATTGCAAGCATGTGAACATGGCAAAAACATAAACAGATGACTTAGAGAAAAACTGGAGCATGCAAAACAGTTAACGAGTAGGTATGTTTACGAGCTCGATGCACTCACTACAGAGCATGGCATGACAAACTAAGCATACACCCATCAAGAATACATGGCATAGAAGCTAGAAATGGCAAGAACAACAACATAGCATGCACGGATCAATAGCAACATCCTCGGCAAAATCGCTAACAAGTCAACAATCTGCCAAGATTCACGATATAGCAAAAGTAGAGCTCGATTGACTCAAGCTAGGGTGCTCCATAAATGCAAAAAAGACATGGATGGATAGAGCATCACAATGTTAACAAAACATCCTTACTGATCATCCTCAAAAGAGGCATGGATCACTAGGAAACAACATGAACATATGGCATATCAACAAAATTAGGACAAGGACTTAGTGAAATTCTAAGTCCCTGAAATCAGCATTATCGATTGCGCTACTTTGCAAGCTTGTGCTAGTCACCAAAAATATGACAAAAATACATGGCAAGCACCTCTGTAAAGATGGCATGGCATATAATAAAACACATGTAGAGCTCAGGGTCATAGCATGCACACATTAATCATGGCAAAAATGACAAAATGCCATTTGCTGAAACAGATCTGACAAATTACTCACATAGCCCTCTTCCAACAGCATTTTGGGCATCAAGATGAGCTCAAATGAAAATGATGCAATGAGATGAAATGATGTACTCGTTGAGACGAACATTTTGATGTGCTACACGCCCAAAACGGAGCCATGGGTGCAGATTTATGACATGATGAAGGATGCATAAAAATAACAGGAATATCAGACTTGGCCAAAATTCCAGATCTGAAAATGAGCGTTAGATAGCTATAACACGGCTGGGCGGGATTTAGTGGGCTGGAGCTCACCTTGCGGCCCGTGGGCCTGTTCGGGTCTGAGGTGGAAAACCGGATCGCGGGTCGGGCTAGTTCAGCGAAAACCGGAAGCGAGAGAAGAACCGCCCGAATCGGGCAGAACCGTGTGGACCGGACGGCGGAGCAGAACGGCGGCGGGGTCGCCGGAGTTGATCGTGGCCATGACGGCGAAGCAGGATGGTGGAGCAGGGCGGCGTGGGCGCGCGGATCCGGGGAGGCGGGTGCCAGATCCGGCCAGGGCGAGGAAGCGAAGGTCTGGAGACGAGGCAGGCCGCGGCTGGAGCTGGCCGGCGACGAGCTCCTATGGCGGAGCGGCGAGCTCGCGGGGAAGCCGATGCGGGTGGTGGCGGCGGCTCCGCGCTGCGACGCAAGCGAGGTGGCGGGGACGATGGCGCAGGGCGGCGCGACGAGGTTGACGGGGCGCGGCGGCGGTCGGCGGCAAGCATGCGGGGAGGTGGCGGCGGCCGGACGGCGAGGGCGGCGGCGGCGCACGGCGCGGCAGAGCGGGCCGGGCGGTGGCGAGATCTGGGCCCGCGCGGGCCCGTGATGGGCTCCGCAGGCCACGGCATAGTGGGCACCGGATCCGGACAGGTGGCGGTTGTTGATTGGAGCAGGAGGCGGCGGCGGGTGACGTGTCGCGACGCTATTGGGCGGAGTGAGGTGGCGGAGGCAGCGGACATGTCCGGCGTGGGATAAATGTCCGGCGCGCGAGGAGAGGGAGGGGGCTAGGGTTAGACCACGAAATTTGGAGAGGGGCACATATATATAGGTAGAGGGAGCTAGGAGAGTCCAAATGAGGTGCGGTTTTCGGCCACGCGATCGTGATCGAACGACCGAGATGATGGAGGAGGTTTAGGAGGGTTTTGGGCCAAATTGGAAGGGTGTTGGGCTGCAACACACATGAGGCCTTTACGGTCCCTCGGTTAACCATTGGAGTATCAAACGAAGTCCAAATGGCACGAAACTTGACAGGCGGTCTACCGGTAGTAAACCAAGGCCGCATGGCAAGTCTCGGTCCAATCCAAAAACGTTTAACACCAGCACATGAAAAAAGGTAGAAAGGGACACCGGATGACATAGGAGCGCCGATATGCAAAACAGACAACGGGAAAAATGCTCGGATGCATGAGACGAACATGTATGCAAAATAAATGCACATGATAACATGATATGCAATGCATGACACGCAAGCAATGACAAGGCAACAACATCGAATAACTGGAGGACACCTGGCACATCGGTCTCGGGGTGTTACAACACTCCACCACTACGAGAGGATCTCGTCCCGAGATCTAGAATGGCACCGGAGGAACAACGAAAAAGAAAGAGAAGAGGTAAAACTAAGTTGCTCCTTTGACAAACGAGTGAAACCAAAGAACCTTGAAAAGGTTAAGCCATATCGAGAAAAGAATACAATGGAGATAAATGAAGTTGAAAGCACTCCGTTAGCAAAGAGGAACAAGGAAGAACAACTTTGGGCAACACTCCGGTTGTGAAGGGATGCAAGGCTTGATAAGATGAAAAGAACTTGAGCCGAGGGCACAACTCTCCGGTTAAATGGATAGGCATGAAACGAATATGATCTTTGACAAAACGAGATGATGGGTGAAAATAACAACGTCGCAATGCCTCCGGAAGAAAGAAATAGAAAGGTTGAGCCAACGATGAAAAGAATTTGAAAGATCTGGGAGAAAGACATTTGACTGATGGCAATTCATTCTTATGTCAAACTTCGAAAAGAATTTTAAGGATATCTCCGGGAGAATTAGAAGAGTCAGGTAAGATCCTGGAAAATACCTGTGGGTTAGGGCCCACTCAAAAGAAACATCGTAGAACGATTCAAAAGAGAGAAAGCACCGGTTGAATTAAATGACTTGAATGAGGGAACATCCTCGAAAGAGCTTGAACGAATGCAGAGTGGAAGCACGAATCTTCGAGACATCTTCAGCACTCCGGAACAATTGAATAGCGAATGGGGAATGATTGAGAGGTATGCCGGCAAGAGAAGACATTTAAAACGAGGAAAGGATGTGATCAACACAAAAAACTTGAATTGAATCCACCGGAGAAGAAAAATAATGAAGAATAACGAACTTGAAGAGTATCTTCATGAGAACCGCCGGGTAAGGACATTGACGGAAAAGAATGGAGAGACTTCATAATCATAAGATAGATACTTGATAAAGAAATCTTAGTCCTTGAAGAAACAAGGGTGGGAGGGTGGGAAAAACAAAGGCAACTTGGGATGGATGAAACGAACACCGTTGAGAAAGCTGAGATTGAATCTAGCGGATATTGAAAATGAACGGATCCGCTTGAAGAGAAACACACCGGTTGAAAAGGATTGACATGACAATGTCGATTATCATGAAGGATTAGTACTCCGGTAGGAATACGAGAACACCACTTATAAAAGGTATGGAATCAACATTTGACTTCGAAGCAACTCGAATACCCCAACTCAAAACAAAAACAAGGATTGGCTTGCAGAATAAGCCGGAACAAACATATGATAGAGATTTCGTCCGAAGTTTTCGTGGTGGGGCCTACACGGGCTCGATCGTACAACACCATCATGTACAAGGCAGTGCACATGACATACGAAGCGTCCCTGAGTCGGCATAGCCAAGGACTCTTTAAGACACAACGAGACCACTGTAAAACCAATCGTGGATAGGCGGACCACTAGGCGTCGAACCCCAATTTCATATCATACATCTGTCGGAAAGATATCCTAAGAGCTACGTGAATTCCCACTTATAAACTCCCAAAACTTTCCGGTTATGCAATCAGGTGTTGGGGATACAGGGGAAGCATAATATCTCACCCAAAACTAGCAAATCCTACATCCAGCTGTATCCATCCTTCAACACATAACCAAGAAACCTTCGGAAATCGTCTACCTCAACCTTCAAAAAGCATCCGTTATATGAGTTATGGGAATACTCCCGAACTCCCGCCCCAGTACTGGGTGGCGTCGAGGTTATCTCACCAACAACTGCATAAAAGAGATTTTCGATGTCGGCGAAACTAAACTCACGTATTCCAGAACTGCAACAATAAAATTGTGACGACAACACCTCAGAGCTCAACTCCCCAGGACACTGCCACAACCCCTAAATGTCAGAAGGCACCAAGAACAATGTTCTCGTCACAAAACCATCGGAACGATTCCAAGATACCCGCGTGATCCTAATTTTTTTTAATGAAATTTGAGAAGAGAAGAGTCAAAACTCTACGTCAGGATGCCTCACCAGAGCGACGAAGGGACCGAGGAGTAAAAAGAAGTCCTAACTCTTCGATATATATAATTCCTAAATGACTCAAAACATTTCTAGACTCAATAACGCCAGCGATTCGATTAAGCAGGGGGCTCCTAAGGTCGGGAAAGGCTCTGATACCAACTTGTAACGCCCTCGATGCGGCTATATCTCCCACGTGTCAAAGCACGACTTAGAGGCATAACCGCATTGAAAGCAATGTCGCAAGTGAGGTAATCTTCACACAACCCATGTAATACATAAGGGAAAGAGGTACATAGTTGGCTTACAATCGCCACTTCACACAATTACATGAATAAAGCATTACATCAACCGGATACAATCAAGGTCCGACTATGGAACCAAAATAAAAGAAGACTACCCCAAATGCTACACAGATCCCCGATCGACCCCAACTGGGCTCCACTACTGATCGACTAGAACGAAACAACACAAAGGACAAGATCTTCAACGAGCTCCTCCTTGAGCTCGGTTGCGTCATCTACACGGTATCCTCGGCACCTGCAAGCTGGTTTTGGAAGTATCTGTGAGTCACGGGGACTCAGCAATCTCACACCCTCGCGATCAAGACTATTTAAGCTTATGGGTAAGGCAAAGTTATGAGGTGGAGCTGCAGCAAGTGACTAGCATATATGGTGGCTAACTTACGCAAATGAGAGCGAAAAGAGAAGGCAAAGCGCGATCGAGAAACTATGATCAAGAAGTGATCCTAGAACAACCTACGTCAAACATAACTCCAACACCGTGTTCACTTCTCGAACTCCGCCGGAAAGAGACCATCACGGTTACACACGCGGTTGATGTATTTTAATTAAGATCAACTTCAGGTTTCCTACAACCGGACATTAACAAATTCCCATCTGCCCATAACCGCGGGCACGGCTTTCGAAAGTTCAAATCCCTGCAGGGGTGTCCCAACTTAGCCCATCACAAGCTCTCACGGTCAACGAAGGATATTCTTCTAGCGGGAAGACCCGATCAGGCTCGGAATCCCGGTTACAAGACATCCTCGACAATGGTAAAACAAGTCCAGCAAGACCACCCGATGCGCCGACATCCCGATAGGAGCTGCATGTATCTCGTTCTCAGGGCAACACCGGATAAGCAATCCGTACAACTAAAACCATCCCTCGAGTTTCCCCGAGGTGGCGCTGCAAGGGGCTCTAGTTTGGACCAACACTTAGACAAGCACTGGCCTGGGGGAGTTAAAATAAAGATGACCCTCGGGATGCGCGACTGCCAAGGGAAAAGGCTAGGTGGCGAAAGGTAAAACCAAGGTTGGGCCTTGCTGGAGGAGTTTTATTCAAAGCGAACTGTCAAGGGGTTCCCATTATAACCCAACCACGTGAGGAACGCAAAAATCCGGGAACATAACACCGATATGACGGAAACTAGGGCGGCAAGAGTGGAACAAAACACCAGGCATAAGGCCGAGCCTTCCACCCTTTACCAAGTATATAGATGCATTAATTAAATAAGATATATTGTGATATCCCAACAAAATATCCATGTTCCAACATGGAACAAGCTCCAATCTTCACCTGCAACTAACAACGCTATAAGAGGGGCTGAGCAAAGCGGTAACATAGCCAAACAACGGTTTGCTAGGACAAGGTGGGTTAGAGGCTTGGCTCAACAATATGGGAGGCATGATAAGCAAGTGGTAGGTATCGCAGCATAGGCATAGCAAAAGAGCGAGCAACTAGCAAGCAAAGATAGAAGTGATTTCGAGGGTATGGTCATCTTGCCTGAAATCCCGCAAGGAAGAAGAACGAGTCCATGAAGAAGACAAACGGACATAGACGAACGGGTCCTCACAAACGCGGCCGTTATCGGAACCAACCCGGAGATGCAAACACCGGAAAGAAGCACACAACATAGTAAACAACCAACACATGAACATGATATGATATGCGGGATGCGGTATGTGATGCATATGCATGATTTGCAAAGGAATGATTGAACCTGGCCTCAACTTGGAAATCCAAGAGTGCCACTGGAAAGGTGGGGTGATTTCGGTTGAAATCGATATAAAGATCACCGGAATCGGATGCACGGTTTGGAAATGGCGAGCAAAACAAATATGGCACCGGTCTGCGATAAACAGCAAGTAGCCATCTAAATGCATCAAAATAAATATGCTACAGCACTCAAACATGACAACAAAATACATGGCAGGGATCCACTCATGATTCTTGAAAAAATATGAACACTGAGCTATGGCTAATTCACTCATTAACAGGATCAAACAAGCATGACAAAAGTGCAAATGATAACAGGTTCCAGACTTAGTGAAAAAACAACAAGTCAGGAATTTATTATCAGGAAGCACACTTTAGAGCATGAAAACTATATGCTACAGGAACTTATAATGGAAAATCAAGGCATGGAATGAAGCTACTCAAAGCACTTAACAAAAGTCCCTTAGTGACCTTGAGCCAAAAGGGTTCAGAAAATACAATTGCAAACATGTGAACATGGCAAAAACATAAACAGATTCAGACTTAGAGAAAAACTGGAGCATGCAAAACAGTTAACGAGTAGGCATGTTTACGAGCTCGATGCACTCACTACAGAGCATGGCATGACAAACTAAGCATACACCCATCAATAGTACATGACATAGAAGTTAGAAATGGCAAGAACAACAACATAGCATGCACGGATCAATAGCAACATCCTCGGCAAAATCGCTAACAAGTCAACAATCTGCCAAGATTCACGATATAGCAAAAGTAGAGCTCGATTGACTCAAGCTAGGGTGCTCCATAAATGCAAACAAAGACATGGATGGATAGAGCACCACAATGTTAACAAAACATCCTTACTGATCATCCTCAAAAGAGGCACGGATCACTAGGAAACAACATGAACATATGGCATATCAACAAAATCAGGACAAGGACTTAGTGAAATTCTAAGTCCCTGAAATCAGCATTACCAATTACGCTACTTTGCAAGCTTGTGCTAGTCACCACAAATATCACAAAAATACATGGTAAGCACCTCTATAAAGATGGCATGGCATATAACAAAACACATGTAGAGCTCAGGATCATAGCATGCACACATTAATCATGGCAAAAATGACAAAATGCCATTTGCTGAAACAGATCTGACAAATTACTCACATAGCCCTCTTCCAACAGAATTTTGGGCATCAAGATGAGCTCAAATGAAAATGATGCAATGAGATGAAATGATGTACTCGTTGATACGAACATTTTGATATGCTACACGCCCAAAACGGAGCCATGGGTGCAGAGTTATGACATGATGAAGGATGCATAAAAATAACAGGAATATCAGACTTAGCCAAAATTCTAGATCTGAAAATGAGCGTTAGATAGCTATAACACGCCTGGGCGGGATTTAGTGGGCTGGAGCTCACCTTGCGGCCCGTGGGCCTGTTCGGGTCTGAGGTGGAAAACCGGATCGTGGGTCGGGCTGGTTCAGCGAAAACCGGAAGAGAGAGAAGAACCGCCCGAACCGGGCGGACCGGGCAGAACTGTGTGGACCGGACGGCAGAGAAGAACGGCGGCGGGGTTGCCGGAGTTGGTCGCGGCCATGACGGCGAAGCAGGATGGTGGAGCAAGGCGGCACGGGTGCGCGGATCCGGGGAGGTCGGTGCCGGATCCGGCCAGGGCGAGGAAGCGAAGGTCCGGTGGCGAGGCAAGGCGCGGCTGGAGCTGGCCGGCGATGAGCTCCCGTGGCGGAGCAGCGAGCTCGCGGGGAAGCCGATGCGGGTGGTGGTGGCGGCGCCGCGCTTCGACGTGAGCGAAGCGGCGGGGACGATGGCGCAGGGCGGCGCGACAAGGTTGACGGGGCGCAGGGCGGCGCGACAAGGTTGACGGGGCGCGGCGGCGGTCAGCGGCGGTCGGCGGCGAGCCCGCGGGGAGGTGGCGGCGGCCGGACGGCAAGGGCGACGGCGGCACACGGCGCCGCAGAGCGGGCCGGGCGGCAGCGAGATCTGGGCCCGCGCGGGCCCGTTATGGGCTCCGTGGGCCGCGGCGAAGTGGGCACCGGATCCGGACAGGTGGCGGTTGTTGATTGGCGCAGGAGGCGGCGGCGGGTGACGTGTCGCGACGCTATTTGGCGGAGTGAGGTGGCGGAGGCAGCGGACATGTCCGGGGCGGGATAAATGTCCGGCGCGCGAGGAGAGGGAGGGGCTAGGGTTAGACCGCGGAATTTGGAGAGGTGCACATATATATAGGTAGAGGGAGCTAGGAGAGTCCAAATGATGTGCGGTTTTCGGCCACGCGATCGTAATCGAACGACCGAGATGATGGAGGAGGTTTCTGAGGGTTTTGGGCCAAATTGGAATGGTGTTGGGCTGCAACACACACAAGAGGCCTTTACGGTCCCTCGGTTAACCATTGGAGTATCAAACGAAGTCCAAATGGCACGAAACTTGACAGGCGGTCTACCGGTAGTAAACCAAGGCCGCATGGCAAGTCTCGGTCCAATCCGAAAACGTTTAACACCCGCACATGAAAAAAGGTAGAAAGGGACATCGGGTGACATAGGAGCACCGGAATGCAAAACGGACAACGAGGAAAATGCTCGGATGCATGAGACGAACATGTATGCAAAAGAAATGCACATGATAACATGATATGCAATGCATGATACGCAAGCAATGACTAGGCAACAAACAGCGAATAACTGGAGGACACCTGGCACATCGGTCTCGGGGCGTTACACTCTCCGAGGGTCCTTGAGTTGCGTAGAATTTCTAGGATCAACCAGAAAGCAATAAAATATGATATGCAATGATGATCTATTGTATAACATTCCAAATTGAAAATTTGGGATGTTACAAACCTACCCCCTTAAGATGAATCTCGCCCTCGAGATTTGGGTTGGCTAGAAAATAGGTGAGGGTGGTCCTTCAGCAATTCTTCCTCTCGCTCCCAAGTGGCTTCATCCTCCGTGTGGTGGCTCCACTAAACCTTGCAAAACTTGATAACCTTGCTGCGGGTGACTCGACTGGCGTACTCTAGAATCTTGACTGGTTTCTCCTCATAGGTCAAATCACTGTCCAACTGAACCGCTTCCAGTGGCACTATATCTCTCAGTGGTATACCAGCCATCTCTTCGTGGCACTTCTTCAACTGGGAAACATGGAACACATCATGAACTCCTGACAATCCTTCGGGCAATTCCAACTTACAGGCTACTTCTCCCATACATTCCAAAACTTTATATGGGCCTACAAAACCTGGCGCTAACTTTCCCTTAACTCCAAAGCGCTTAACTCCTCGAAGTGGTGATACTCGAAGTTAAATTCGGTCTCCGACTTCGTAAACTGTCTCCTTGCGTTTAGAATCTGCATAACTCTTCTGCCTGGATTGGGCTACCTTGAGCCTATCACGAATCAATTTTACTTTCTGTTCAGAATCCTTAATCAAATCCGGTCCAAACAGCTGGCGGTCTCCAACTTCATCCCAAGACAATGGGGTCCTGCACCTCCTTCCGTACAAGGCTTCGAAAGGGGCCATCTTCAAACTGGATTGATAATTGTTGTTGTAAGAGAACTCTGCATATGGCAAATTCTCGTCCCAACTAGATCCGTAATCTAGCGCACAAGCTCTTAACATATCCTCCAAAATCTGATTGACTCTCTCGGTCTGTCCATCTGTCTGCGGATGGAAAGCTGTACTAAACTCTAGTCTGGTACCCAAAGTTTCATGCAACTGATTCCAGAACTTTGAGTTAAATTGGGTTCCTCTATCTGATACAATGCTCTTTGGAACTCCATGCAGACATACGATTCTAGTCATGTATATCTTTGCCAACTTTGCACTGGTATAGGTAGTCTTCACTGGAATGAAATGAGCTACCTTTGTCAAACAATCGACTACAACCCATATTGAGTCATAGCCTGAATGAGTTCTGGGTAAACCCGTAATAAAATCCATGCCTAACTTATCCCACTTCCATTTGGGTATTGGCAATGGCTGTAGCAACCCTGCTGGCTTCTGATGCTCTGCCTTTACTCTCTGACATACATCACAAACTGCTACATACTCCGCAATATCCTTCTTCATTCCAGTCCACCAGAAAGTATCCTTCAAATCCAAATACATCTTGGTATTTTCTGGGTGAATCGAATATGGTGAATCATGTGCCTCTTGCAGAATTAACTTCCTGATCTCCGAATCATTAGGCACATAAACACGGTCTTGAAACCATAGGGTATCGTGATCGTCCTCACGAAATCCCTTAGCTTTTCCTTTGCTCATTTTCTCCTTAATAGAGGCAATCTCCTTGTCAGTCCTTTGAGCTTCTCTGATCTTATCCATCAAGGTAGACTGAATCTCCAATGCTGCTACATATCCTCTCGGAACTATCTCCAAACATAGTTCACGAAGATTTTCAGTTAACTCCCTTGGTAAATCTCCCGTCATTAAGGTGTTGACATGGCTTTTACGGCTCAACGCGTCAGCTACTATGTTAGCCTTTCCGGGGTGATAATGTAATCTCATATCATAATCCTTGATGAGCTCCAACCATCTTCTTTGCCTGAGATTCAACTCTTTCTGCGTGAAAATATACTTCAAACTCTTGTGATTCGTGTACACCTCACAATGGTTTCCAATGAGAAAGTGTCTCCAGGTTTTCAATGCATGCACTACGGCTGCTAACTCCAAATCATGCGTAGCATAATTCAACTCATGAGGCTTAAGCTGTCGTGAGGCATATGAAACAACTCTTCCTTCCTGCATAAGCACTGTTCCAAGTCCTTGACGTGAATCGTCGAAATACACCTCATAATCCTTGGTCTGATCTGGCAAAATCAACACAGGTGATGTAACCAGATGTTTCTTCAACTCCTGGAAACTAGCCTCACACTCCTCGGTCCATTTGAACTTGGTATCCTTCTTCAACAACTCCGTCATAGGCTGCGCAATCTTTGAGAAATTCTCAATGAATCTCCGGTAGTATCCTCGAGTCCAAGAAAACTCTGGATCTCTCCAACTGTTGTTGGCGCTTCCCAATTGGTCACGGTATCAACTTTAGTGGGATCTACTGCTATACCTTCTCCCGATATAACGTGTCCGAGAAATCTAACTTCCTTCAACCAAAACTTACATTTGCTAAACTTGGCATATAATTGATGTTCTCTGAGCTTTCCAAGTACCAAACGCAAATGCTCCTTATGCTCCTCTTCGTTCTTGGAGTAAACCAGGATATCATCAATGAACACTACAACGAACTTATCCAGCAACTCCATAAACACCTTGTTCATCATGTTCATGAAATATGCAGGTGCGTTAGTCAGACCAAATGACATAACGGTATACTCGTACAGCCCATACCTGGTGGTAAAAGCCGTCTTAGGTATATCCTGTTCTCGAATCTTCAATTGGTGGTATCCTGATCGCAGATCGATCTTGGAAAATACCTTAGCTCCTTGCAATCGATCAAACAGATCATTGATCATTGGTAGTGGGTACTTGTTCTTGATGGTTACTTCATTCAATCCTCGGTAATCAACAACCATCCTTAACGATCCATCCTTCTTTTCCACTAGAGGTACTGGCGATCCCCAAGGTGAAGAACTTGGGCAAATATATCCTTTATCCAGTAACTCCTTAATCTGCTTCTTAATCTCCACCAAATCCTTTGCGGGCATCCTATATGGTCTCTTTGATATTGGCCCTGTGCCTGGCAAAAGCTCAATCAAAAACTCAATATCTCTATCCAGTGGCATGCTTGGCAATTCCTCTGGAAATACATCCGGGAAATTCTTCACCACTGGTACTTCGTCCTGCACAACTCCTGTTAAACAATTTACTTGAGTCCTCTTTGGCACATGCCGTGATACATACTTGATCCTTCTTCCTTCTGGGGTGGTAATCAAAATTGACTTACTGGCACATTCAATATTACCTTCATACTTTGACAACCAATCCATGCCTAATATCACATCCAATCCTTGAGATTCCAACACTATTAGGTCTGAGGGAAATACGTAGTTACTAATCCTTAATGGTAACCGATCACACCATAGGCTAGCCATATACTCTACTCCAGGCGAGGTTACTAACATGGGTGACCTAAGGGCTTGGGTTGGCAGTTTATACTTATCCACAAATCCCCTTGATATGTATGAATGCGATGCACCGGTATCAAAAAGAACGAGTGCAGTAAATGACTTAACCAAAAACTTACCGATTACTGCATCCGGCTGCTCTTCAACCTCCTCCACGTTAACGTGGTTCACCTATCCCCTGTTGAAAGGGTTCGGCTTCTTACTAGAGCTTCCATTTTCATTTCCATTCCGGGATTCAGGACATTCGTTGGCATAATGTCCAGTCTTCTGGCACTTAAAGCAAGTGACTTGGCTCAGGTCTTTCTTGGCTAGGGTTGATGGGTTGGTGCAGTTCTGGCCGTTGCTTCCTCCATTCCCATTACCATTCTTGGGGCCATTGTGATTGTGCAAGCTACCTCCATGGGTATGCTGAAAATGTCCTCCCGGTCTAGGGGTAAAATGTGGCTTCTGCTGAGCTCCAGAATTGCACTTCCCTTGTCCATACTTCCTCTTGTGATTCTCAATCTGCTGCTGCTTCCCTTCAATCATGAGAGCACGATCTACCAACCCCTGGTAGTTGTTGAAGGTTGCTACCATCAACTGCATGCTCAACTCATCATTCAATCCTTCCAGAAATTTCTCCTGCTTAGCTGCATCCGTAGCAACGTCATCTGGGGCATAACATGCTAGCTTACTAAAGTCCTCCACATACTGGCCAACTGTCTGTCCTCCTTGGCGCAAGTTGTGAAACTCTCGCTTCTTCATGGACATAGCTCCTGATGAAACATGGGAAGTACGAAAAGCCTGCTGAAACTGGTCCCACGTGACCGTGTCGACAGGGAAAGTGGCTGTGAAATTCACCCACCATGATGCTGCAGGTCCTTCCAGCTGATGTGCGGCAAACTTCACCTTTTCCGCATCTGTGCATCTTGCCGTGGTCAACTCTCTTGCTGTCTTGCGGAGCCAATCATCTGCTACTATCGGCTCGGTGCTACTGGAAAACACCGGCGGATTCAGCCTAAGAAAACGGGCTAAGTGGTCAACAGGTGGTGGTGGTGGTGGGTTGTTGTTGTTGTTCCCCTGATTCTGATTCTGGACTAGCAACTAGATCAACGTATTCTGCTGCTGGATCAACTGGGTGAGCTCCGGTGGGAAGGTAAATCCGGGGTCACGTCTCGGAGGCATCTGATGGTTTAGAAAAGATGAGATTTGAGAATGGAGGGGGTCTAAAGAGAAAACACTGCCCATATGCACATGAGACAAAAGCAAACAATTCACTTCATTCAATCAATCAAACAAGGGCATACAATCGATCTAACTATCGCAAAAGTGCTCGAACTACTATATTTGCATGGTGGACTACTACTACTGATGGGGTGGTGTACTAGAAATATTCTTCGGTTGCAGACTCCATGATATCTGCTCCAGCTTCATCAACATAGTCATCGTCTCTATCATCTGGATCCGAGTCGGTGTCGTCGATGATGATGTAGTCTTCCGAGCAAATCTCCTTGGGTTCTTCGTCTTCTTCTACTGGTGTAGGGCCTCCCATAAATATTCCAATCTTCTTGATCAGATCGTCATTCTTCTCCACTAATACTTCGATTTCCTCTTCATAATCTTCACGTGTAGCCTTGAGTTCTTCCTCCAGTTCCTTGATTCTTGTCCTCGCCTTCTTCAGATCTATCATGTCGGCGCACATCTGGTTCTCCTGACATCGAATGTGTTGGTTTAACTCCTGGATAAAAGCTGCAACTGATCTATCCTTCCTGGTGCTGATCATCTCCTAGTTCTCATCTCGGCACCCACAAATCTGGTAGATAGTATCCTTGAGATCATTGCGGTAAACTTCTCCAATGCGTCCCGTGGCGATGTGAGCTGCCATGCTCTTTCCTAGACTCCAAGTTGGTGCATCAAAAGAAAACTCTATGGGCTCAGTGACTGGCATGAACATCCTTCCTGGAACTTGAACTTGAATCATCCAGCGCTCTTCTTCAGGTAGAGTGGCGTTGTAGGTTCCGGTGAAGCTTGGTACTCCTATGTTCAGGTATCCAGTGACTTCCTTCAAGTGACGTCCAAAGGGTGTATCTTCATCCGATTGCGTGAACTTGTTCCTTGCATCCGCCATCCTAAAAGAGTAGAAAAGATGAGAGGTCAGAAGGAGAAGAGTGAGTAGTGATCTAGGGCTTTAGCTTAGTGGTTGTGTCCTACGGTCAGCGTGTGCTCTGATACCATCTTGTAGCGACCAGACCTCAAACGGTCCAATCTCTGTGCTCCGGTGTCATCCCTGGATCAGTAATGCTGACACCACACAGTACTTGAAGGATTTATAACAGAGTAGCAATCACACACCTATTACATCGAGTGTCTCAAAAGAGAACTTATAATAATAAATATGGCTTAAGGCCATCTAATAACGATAACAGAGGAAGGCTTGGAAGATAGGTGAGTCCATCAACTCCAACGGCATCACTGAGTATAGAACCACGACCTAAGGCACCTTAATCGTCGTCTGAAAAGTCTGCAACATTAACGTTGCAGCCCGAAACGGGTCAGCACATGGAATATGCTGGCAATGTAACACATAGAGAGTAATAAAAGAATATGGCTATTCTATATGCATATAAGGCTGGTGAAAAGCTCTATGGTTACAGTTTTGCGTAAAGCCAATTTTTCCCTACTGCAAAGGAATACATTTTATTTAACTATCATGGTAGTCGTTAAACATTGAGAATGGTTGACAACATTCTCAATCCCAATTAAGCATCATCATTAAAAACCCAACAAAAATTAATTAGAGTAACATGATGAGACTCACATGATAATCCAGGTACTAGATACTCAAGATGTCCATAACCGGGGACACGGCTAATCATGATTAGTTTATACACTCTGCAGAGGTTTGCGCACTTTTCCCCACAAGACCCGATCTCCTCCGTTGGATTTCTCGCACTACAAGGTGTTTGAGAAACGGATGACCGAGACATAGTCTTTTAGAAGCGCTAGCACCTTACGAACGGGTAGACCGTACCAACCTACATCCCCTACATCTGCTAGTCTACCACTGTAAGAGTTCGCACGACTTAGTCAACTATGCTAGAGCCCATAGTAGCTTGTGGCTGCACACGGAAGTTTCTAGCATGAATAATCTCATGATCCCTTTGAGTCTGGGTGGCGGTCCAAAAGAAAACAGGCAATCGCTAGAAAACCCAGGTGCCTCAATCCACCCAGATGTGTGTTTAGGTTGCCACCTTAGATAAACCATTAATTAACAATCTCACATCTGTCATGGATACACTCATCCAATCCACGTCTACTAGCATAGCATAGCAATAATAAGCAAACGTTGAGTAACTCCCAAAGGTTTGATAATAAACAGGTAATAGGTTCTACCTCAACTACTCCCCAAACCCACAATTTAATTAGATCCTAATCATGCAATGTGTGAGGATTGACCTAATGCAATAAAACTGGGTAGTAGGATATATGATCAAAGTGTTACTTGCCTTGCTGATGATCTGGGAAACCTAGTGATTCGAAGTAGCAAGCGGCGCACTCTGGGTACTCTATCGCAAACAAACAAGCATAAAATAAGTACTCAACTAATGCACAGGTAAAACTCGAACAAGAGATCTAACCAGAAAAGTTCAACTTAAGAACTCCGGTTGGCAAAAAGAATCAAAACGAACAAAGCAACGAAAGACAAACGTCAAAAGAAACAAGCTTCGTTTACTATTCTGGACCTAGGGAAATTTTTTACAGTGGCAAAAACTTTTTTGAGTTGGTTAAACGGAAAGAGGGTTTCGAGACGAAACTCCAAGTGCTTGAATCGCCTGATTCCGATAAACGAGCGAAAAGTTAAACAAGAATGAACATCGGATCAGAGATCGCGATCAGAAAAACCGCGGATTTAATCCGAGAAAAAGAAAAACGATGAACAGGTTAACGAACGAACGTTTGTTAACAGAAACTAAATGAAAAACGCGTTCGTTAAAATGAATGGACAAGCGGGCGCTCGCTAAATAAATAAACCAGAAAAAAAACTGATCTATTTTAAAAAAAAAAATGAAAACTAGGGTTTTCAAAAAAAACAGATCGGTTTTTCTCAGATAACCGGGCGGCGGGGCGGCTACCTCGGCTCGGTCCGGCGGTGCTCTGGTGGGTCGGCGGCTAGGCGGGGCGGCGGCGGCGTGCGGCGGCTGGCGGCGGGGATGCAGGGCGGCGGTGACTCGGGGCTCCAGGGGGCCCCGAGGTGGCTATTTAAAGGAGGGGGGTTGACTTGGGGAGGGGGTCGGCGGCACGAGGCGGCTCCGGCTCGGACTCCTCCCGAGTCCGGCGGGGAAGGCGGCGGCGGCTGGGCCGGCCTGGCTCGGCTGGGCCCTTGGCACAGTCGGGAGCGGGTCTCTCTTTTTTTTAAACAATTTCCCTGCGCCTAAAAAAATTCTAGAAAAATAAATAAAAATCTAAAAATGCCAAAACAAATTTTCTCCGTCTAAGTAAAATATTTAGAACATGATGAACATTTTTTTGGCTCTAAATGCAATTTATGAAAACATGCAATTTTTCCTAAATTAAAATAAAATAGCAAATAAAACCAAAATATAACCTTATTTGATTCTTTTATTAAGTCCTCAATATTTCTTTATTTTTGGGAAAGTCATTTTATTCCCTCTCTCATATTTTGATAATAGAAATAATTGAAGATAAAATAAATAAAATCAAATGATCCTATTTTCAAAATTTGAGAAAAACTCAAATATGAAAATGACGAAATCCCCAACTCTCTCCGAGGGTCCTTGAGTTGCGTAGAATTTCTAGGATCAACCTGAAAGCAATAAAATACGATATGCAATGATGATCTATTGTATAACATTCCAAATTGAAAATTTGGGATGTTACATAATTCCTGCTCGTCCTCGAGTAGGTAAATGATAAAACATAATTTTTGATATGGAATGCTACTAGGCATAATTTCAATATAATTCTTATTAATTGTGGCATGAATATTCAGATCCGAAAGATTCAAGATAAAAGTTTAATATTGACATAGAAATAATAATACTTCAAGCATACTAACTAAGCAATTATGTCTTCTCAAAATAACATGGCCAAAGAAAGTTCATCCCTACAAAATCATATAGTTTCGTTACACGAGAATGCTCTCATCATGCACAACCCCGATGACAAGCCAAGCAATTGTTTCATACTTTAGTAATCTCAAACTTTATAAACCTTCACCCAATACATGAGCGTGAGCCATGGATATAGCACTATAGGTGGAATAGAGTGTAATGATGGGGGTTATGTGGAGAAGACAAAAAAGGAGAAAGTCTCACATCAACGAGGCTAATCAATGGGCTATGGAGATGCCCATCGATTGCTGTTAATGCAAGGAGTAGGGATTGCCATGCAACGAATGCACTAGAGCTATAAATGTATGAAAGCTCAACAAAAAAAACTAGTGGGTGTGCATCCAACTTGCTTGCTCACGAAGACCTAGGGCACATGAGGAGGCCCATTGTTGGAATATACAAGCCAAGTTCTATAATGAAAAATTCCCACTAGTATATGAAAGTGACAAAACAAGAGACTCTCTATCATGAAGGTCATGGTGCTAATTTGAAGCACAAGTGTGGAAAAAAAGATAGTAGCATTGTCCCTTTTCATTTCTTTTTTTGGGGGGCCTTCTCTTTTTGGCCTTTCTCTTTTTTTATTGGGACAATGCTCTATTTAATGATGATCATCACACTTCTATTTATTTACAACTAAATGATTACAACTCGATACTAGAACAAGGTATGACTCTATATGAATGCCTCCGGCGGTGTACCGGGATAGGCAATGAACCAAGAGTGACATGTATGAAAAATTATGAACGGTGGCTTTGCCACAAATACTATGTCAACTACATGACCATGCTAAGCAATATGACAATGATGAATGTGTCATGATGAACGGAATGATGGAAAGTTGCATGGCAATATATCTCGGAATGGCTATGGAAATGCCATAATAGGTAGGTATGGTGGCTGTTTTGAGGAAGATATAAGGAGGTTTATGTGTGAAAGAGCGTATCATATCACGGGGTTTGGATGCACCGACGAAGTTTGCACCAACTCTCAATGTGAGAAAAGGCAATGCACGGTACAGAAGAGGCTAGCAATGATGGAAAGGTGAGAGTGCGTATAATCCATGGACTCAACATTAGTCATAAAGAACTCACATACTTATTGCAAAAATCTACAAGTCATCAAAAACCAAGCACTACACGCATGCTCCTAGGGGGATAGATTGGTAGGAAAAGACCATCACTCGTCCCCGACCGCCACTCATAAGGAGGATAATCAAAGAGCACCTCATATTTCAAATTTGTTACATAATGTTTACCATACGTGCATGCTACGGGACTTGAAAACTTCAACACAAGTATTTCACAAATTCACAACTACTCAACTAGCATAACTTTAATATCACTACCTCCATATCTCAAAACAATCATCAAGCATCAAACTTCTCCTAGTATTCAAAACACTCATAAGAAAGTTTTTACTAATCTTGAATACCTAGCATATTAGGATTATTTAAGCAAATTACCATGATATTTAAGACTCTCAAAATAATCTAAGTGAAGCATGAGAGATCAATAGTTTCTATAAAAGAAATCCACCACCGTGCTCTAAAAGATATAAGTGAAGTACTAGAGCAAAACTATATAACTCAAAAGATATAAGTGAAGCACATAGAGTATTCTAATAATTTCCGAATCATGTGGGTCTCTCTCAAAATGTGTGTACATAAAAGATGACTGTGGTAAACTAAAAATCAAAGAATCAAGTCATACAAGACGCTCCAAGCAAAACACATATCATGTGGTGAATAAAAATCTAGCTCCAAGTAAAGTTTACCGATGGAAGTAGACGAAAGAGGGGATGCCTTCCGGGGCATCCCCAAGCTTTGGCTTTTTGGTGTCCTTAGATTATCTTGGGGGTGCCATGGGCATCCCCAAGCTTAGGCTCTTGGCACTCCTTGTTCCATAATCCATCAAATCTTTACCCAAAACCTGAAAACTTCACAACACAAAACTTAAAGTAGAAAATCTCGTGAGCTTCGTTAGCGAAAGAAAACAAAACACCACTTCAAGGTACTGTAATGAACTCATTATTTATTTATATTGGTGTTAAACCTACTGTATTCCAACTTCTCTATGGTTTATAAACTATTTTACTATCCATAGATTCATCAAAATAAGCAAAGAACACACGAAAAACAGAATCTGTCAAAAACAGAACAGTCTGTAGTAATCTGTAGCTAGCGCAAGATCTGGAACCTCAAAAATTCTAAAATAAATTTCTGGACGTGAGTAATTTATATATTAATCATCTTCAAAAATAATTAACTAGATATCACTTTCAAAATAAAAATGGCAGCAGTTCTCATGAGCGCTAAAGTTTCTGTTTTTTACAGCAAGATTAACAAGACTTTCCCCAAGTCTTCCCAACGGTTCTACTTGGAACAAACACTAATTAAACACAAAAAACACAACCAAAAGAGGCTAGATGAATTATTTATTACTAAACAGGATCAAAAATCAAGGAATAAAAATAAAATTGGGTTGCCTCCCAACAAGCGCAATCGTTTAACGCCCCTAGCTAGGCATAAAAAGCAAGGATAGATCTAGGTATTGCCATCTTTGGTAGGCAATCCATAGGTGGCTCTCATAATAGATTCATAAGGTAATTTAATATCTCTTTCTAGGAAAGTGTTCCATGCCTTTCCTTAACGGAAATTGGAATCTAATATTTCCTTCCTTCGTATCAATAATTGCACCAATCGTTCTAAGGAAAGCTGTACCAAGAATAATAGAACATGAAGGATTGCAATCTATGTCAAGAACAATAAATCTACGGGCACATAGTTCCTAGTTTCAACAATAAGAACATCATTAATTCTTCCCATAGGTTTCTTAATAGTGGAATCCGCAAGGTGCAAGTTTACAGAGCAATCATCAAAATCACAGAAACCTAACAAATCACACAAAGTCTTTGGAATCGTGGAAACACTAGCACCCAAATCACACAAAGCATAACATTCATGATCTTTAATTTTAATTTTAATAGTAGTTTCCCACTCATAATAAAGTTTTCTAGGGATAGAAACTTCCAACTCAAGTTTTTCTTCATAAGATTGCATCAAAGCATCAACGATATGTTTGGTAAAAGCTTTATTTTGGCTATAAGCATGAGGAGAATTTAGCACGGATTGCAACAAGGAAATACAATCTATCAAAGAGAAATTATCATAATTAAATTCCTTGAAATCCAAAATATTAGGTTCATTAACATCTAGAGTTTTGATCTCTTCAATCCCACTTTTATCAATTTTAGCATCAAGATCTAAAAACTCCGAATTTTTGGAACACCTTCTAGGTAAAGGTAGATCATATTCAGTCCCATAATTATCAATATTCATATTGCAAAACAAAGATTTAATAGGGGACAAATCAATAACTTTCAGATCTTCATCTTTATTATCATGGAAACTAGAAGAACACACTCTTATAAAGGAATCTTTCTTAGCACGCATCGTAGCGGTTATTTCTTTGCACTCATCAATGGAAATTCTCATGGATTTGAGAGACTCATTGATATCATGCTTAGGAGGAATAAATCTAAATTTTAAAGAATCGACATCAAGAGAAATTCTATCAACGTTCCTAGCCAATTTATCAATCTTACGCAATTCTTTTGTGAAGTAATAAATTCTCTAATATTAGATTCAAAATCAGAGGGCATATTATTATAATTTCCATAAGAATTGTTGTAGGAATTACCATAACTATTAGAGGAATTGCTAGGATAAGGCCTAGGATTAAAGTTTCCTCTATATACATTGTTACCAAAATTGTTCCTACCAACAAAATTCACATCCATAGATTCATTATTATTCTCAATCAAAGTAGACAAAGGCATATCATTAGGATCAGAAGAAACACTTTTATTAGCAAATAAATTCATAAGTTCATCCATCTTTCCACTCAAGACATTAATTTCTTCTATCGCATGCACTTTCTTATTAGTAGATCTTTCAGTGTGCCATTGAGAATAATTAACCATAATATTATCTAGGAGTTTAGTAGCTTCTCCTAAAGTGATTTCCATAAAAGTGCCTCCCGCGGCCGAATCTAGAAGATTTCTAGAAGCAAAATTCAATCCGGCATAAATTTTTTGTATAATCATCCACAAATTCAAACCATGCGTACGGCAATTACGTATCATTAATTTCATCCTCTCCCAAGCTTGTGCAACATGTTCATGATCAAGTTGCTTAAAATTCGTAATATCGTTTCTAAGAGAGATGATCTTAGCGGGAGGAAAATACTTAGAGATAAAAGCATCTTGGCACTTATTCCAAGAGTCAATACAATTTTTAGGCAAAGACAAAAACCAAGCTTTAGCACGATCTCTAAGCGAAAAAGGAAATAGCTTCAATTTAGCAATATCATTGTCCACATCTTTCTTCTTTTGCATATCACACAAATCAACGAAGCTATTTAGATGGGTAGCGGCATCTTCACTAGGAAGGCCGGAAAATGGATCTTTCATGACAAGATTCAGCAAGCCAGCATTAATTTCACAAGATTCAGCATCGGTAAGAGGAGCAATCGGAGTGCTAATAAAATCATTGTTGTTGGTATTGGTAAAGTCACACAATTTAGTGTTATCTTGAGCCATCGTGACAAGCAAGCAATCCAACACACAAGCAAACGAGGAACGGGCAAAAAAGACGCAAATAGAGAAAGAGAGGGAGGATAGAGAGAGAGGGCAAATAAAACGGCAAGGGTGAAGTGGGGGAGAGGAAAACGAGAGGCAAATGACAAATAATGTAATGCGGGAGATAAGGGTTGTGATGGGTACTTGGTATGTTGACTTTTGCGTAGACCTCCCCGGCAACGGCGCTAGAAATCCTTCTTGCTACCTCTTGAGCACTGCGTTGGTTTTCCCTTGAAGAGGAAAGGGTGATGCAGCAAAGTAGCGTAAGTATTTCCCTCAGTTTTTGAGAACCAAGGTATCAATACAGTAGGAGGCTACGCGCGAGTCCCTCGCACCTGCACAAAACAAATAAATCCTCGCAACCAACGCGATAAGGGGTTGTCAATCCCTACACGGTCACTTACGAGAGTGAGATTTGATAGATATGGTAAGATAATATTTTTGGTATGTTTATGATAAATATGCAAAGTAAAATAAAAGAAAAGTAAAAAGCAAAGGAAATAACTAAGTGCTGGAAGATTAATATGATGAAGATAGACCCAGGGGCCATAGGTTTCACTAGTGGCTTCTCTCAAGAGCATAAGTATTTTACGGCGGCTGAACAAATTACTGTTGAGCAGTTGACAGAATTGAGCATAGTTATGAGAATATCTAGGTATGATCATGTATATAGGCATCACGTCTGAGACAAGTAGACCGACTCCTACCTGCATCTACTACTATTACTCCACACATCGACCGCTATCCAGCATGCATCTCGAGTATTAAGTTCAAGAGAATAGGGTATCGCTTTAAGCAAGATGACATGTAGAGGGATAAATTCATGCAATATGATAAAAAAAACATCTTGTTATTGTCGATGGCAACAATACAATACGTGCCTTGCCGCCCCTACTGTCACTGGGAAAGGACACCGCAAGATTGAACCCAAAGCTAAGCACTTCTCCCATTGCAAGAAAGATCAATCTAGTAGGCCAAACCAAACTGATAATTCGAAGAGACTTGCAAATATAACCAATCATACATAAAAGAATTCAGAGAAGATTCAAATATTGTTCATAGATAAAGTTGATCATAAACCCACAATTCATCGGTCTCAACAAACACACCGCAAAAGAAGATTACATCGAATAGATATCCACAAGAGAGGGGGAGAACTTTGTATTGAGATCCAAAAAGAGAGAAGAAGCCATCTAGCTAATAACTATGACCCGAAGGTCTGAGGTAAACTGCTCACATTTCATCGGAGAGGCTATGGTGTTGATGTAGAAGCCCTCCGTGATCGATGCCCCCTCCGGCAGAGCTCCGGAACAGGCCCCAAGATGGGATCTCATGCATACAGAAAGTTACGGTGGTGGAATTAGGGATTTTGGCTCCGTATCTGATCGTTTGGGGGTACGTAGGTATATATAGGAGGAAGGAGTATGTCGGTGGAGCAACAGGGGGGCCACGAGGGTGGAGGGCGCGCCTGGAGGGGGGGGGGGTAGACGCGCCCCCTACCTCGTGGCTTCCCTGTTGGTTGCTTGACGTAGGGTCCAAGTCTCGTGGATCTTGTTCGTTCCAAAAATCACGTTCCCGAAGGTTTCATTCCGATTGGACTTCGTTTGATATTCTTTTTCTGCGAAACTCTGAAATAGGCAAAAAAAACAACAATTCTGGGTTGGGCCTCCGGTTCATAGGTTAGTCCCGAAAATAATATAAAAATTAATAATAAAGCCCAATAATGTCCAAAACAGAATATAATATAGCATGGAGCAATCAAAAATTATAGACACGTTGGAGACGTATCATTCCCCCACTAGTCGGGATGAGACTCCGGACAAATTCTATAAAAAAAGAGAAAAATGGGAAAAATGAGAGAAAAAGAGAGAAGGGACAATGCTACTATCCTTTTACCACACTTGTGCTTCAAAGTAGCACCATGGTCTTCATGATAGAGAGTCTCCTATGTTGTCACTTTCATATACTATTGGGAATTTTACATTATAGTACTTGGCTTGTATATTCCAACGATGTGCTTCCTCAAAATGGCCTAGGCCTTCGTGAGCAAGCGAGTTGGATGCACACCCACTTAGTTCTTTTGTTGAGCTTTCATACACTTATAGCTCTAGTGCATCCGTTGCATGGCAATCCCTACTCACTCACATTGATATGTATTGATGGGCATCTCCATAGCCCGTTGATACGCCTAGTTGATGTAAGACTATCTTCTCCTTTTTGTCTTCTCCACAACCACCATTCTATTCCACCTATAGTGCTATATCCATGGCTCACGCTCATGTATTGTGTGAAGATTGAAAAAGATTGAGAACATCAAAAATATGAAACAATTGCTTGGCTTGTCATCGGGGTTGTGCATGATTTAAATATTTTGTGTGGTGAAGATAGAGCATAGCCAGACTATATGATTTTGTAGGGATAACTTTCTTTGGATGTTATTTTGAGAAGACATGATTGCTTTGTTAGTATGCTTGAAGTATTATTATTTTTATGTTAATATTAAACTTTTGTCTTGAATCTTTCGGATCTGAACATTCATGCCACAATAAAGAAAATTACATTGAGATTTATGCTAGGTAGCATTCCACATCAAAAAATTTGTTTTTATCATTTACCTACTCAAGGACGAGCAGGAATTAAGCTTGGGGATGCTTGATACGTCTCCAACGTATCTATAATTTTTGATTGTTCCATGCTATTATATTATATGTTTTGGATGTTTAATGGGCTTTAATATACCTTTTTATATTATTTTTTGGACTAACCTACTAACCAAAGGCCCAGTGCAAATTGCTATTTTTTTCCTATGTTAGTGTTTCGCAGAAAAAGGAATATCAAACGGAATCCAAATGGAATGAAACCTTCGGGAGAGTTATTTTTGGAACAAACGTGATCCAGGAGACTTGGAGTGGACATCAAGAAAGAAGCGAGGAGGCCATGAGGCAGGAGGGTGCACTCAGGGGGGTAGGCGCGCCCCCACCCTCGTGGGCCCCTCGCAGCTCCACCGACGTACTTCTTCCTCCTATATATACCCATGTACCCCGAAAACATCCAGGAGCACCACAGAACCCTATTTTCACTGTCGCAACCTTCTGTACCCATGAGATCCCATCTTGGGGCCTTTTCTGGCGCTCTGTCGGAGGGGGAATCGATCACAAAGGGCTTCTACATCAACACCATAGCCTCTCCAATGATGTGTGAGTAGTTTACCACAGACCTTCGGGTCCATAGTTATTAGCTAGATGGCTTCTTCTCTCTCTTTGGATCTTAATACAAAGTTCTCCAAGAGAACAATGTAATTCTTTTTGCGATGTGTTTGTCGAGATCCGATGAATTATGGGTTTATGATAAAGATTATCTATGAAAAATATTTGATTCTTCTCTGAAATCTTTTATGCATGATGGAAGTCTCTTCGAATTATCAGTTTGGTTTGGCCTACTAGATTGATCTTTCTTGCAATGGGAGAAGTGCTTAGCTTTGGGTTCAATCTTCGGTGTCCTTTCCAAGTGACAGCAAGGGCAGCAAGTCACGTATTGTATTGTTGCCATCGAGGATAAAAAGATGGGCTTTATATCATATTGCTTGAGTTTATCCCTCTACATCATGTCATCTTGCCTAATGCGTTACTCTGTTCTTATGAACTTAATACTCTAGATGCATGCTGGATAGCGGTCGATGTGTGTAGTAATAGTAGTAGACGCAGAATCGTTTCGGTCTACTTGTCGCGGACGTGATGCTATATACATGATCATGCCTAGATATTCTCATAACTATGCGCTTTTCTATCAATTGCTCGACAGTAATTTGTTCACCCACCGTAGAATTTGCTATCTTGAGAGAAGCCACTAGTGAAACCTATGGGCCCCGGATCTATCTTCCATTATATTATTTTCCTATCTATTTACTATTTTTATCATTGTTTATTTTGTAATCTTTATTTTCCAATCTATACACCAAAAATACCAAAAATATTTATCTTATTATCTCTATCAGATCTCACTTTCGTAAGTGACCATGAAGGGATTGACAACCCCTTTATCGCGTTGGTTGTGAGGTTCTTGTTTGTTTGTGCAGGTACTAGGTGACTTGTGTGTTACCTCCTACTGGATTGATACCTTGGTTCTCAAAACTGAGGGAAATACTTACGCTACTTAGGTGTATCACCCTTTCCTCTTCAAGGGAAAATCAACGCATGCTCAAGAGGTAGCACTGATCACTTTGCTGCAGATAATTAATCTCCAGGTGTGACTGAATTGACAACTCAGTTGCTAATACTTACAAATATTCTTTGGCTCCCCTTGTGTTGAATCTATAAATTTGGGTTGAATACTCTACCCTTGAAAACTGTTGTGATCCCTTATACTTGTGGGTTATCAAGACCTTTTTCTGGCGCCGTTGCCGGGGAGCATAGCTATATTTGTTGAGTCACTTGGGATTATTATCAATGTATCACTATGAAGAATCTGAAGGATGCTAAGACCAAGATTTTCCCTCTAAGATGAGGGGAGGTAAGGAACTGCCATCTAGCTCTGCTTTAGATTCACCTTCTGTTATAAGTAAACTTGCAACACCTGGAGGAAATTTGCCCTAGAGGCAATAATAAAGTTGTTATTTATATTTCCTTATAAATGTTTATTATTCATGCTAGAATTGTATCAACCGAAAACTTAGTACATGTGTGAATACATAGACAAATAGAGTGCCCCTAGTATGCCACTACTTGACTAGTTCGTTTATCAAAGATGGTTAAGTTTCCTGACCATAGACATGTGTTATCATTTGATGAACGGGATCACATCATTAGAGAATGATGTGATGGACAAGACCCATCTGTTAGCTTAGCATTACGATCGCTTAGTTTTATTGTCATTGCTTTCTTCATGACTTATACATATTCCTCTGACTATGAGATTATGCAACTCCGGAATACCGGAGGAACACTTTGTGTGCTATTAAACATCACAACGTAACTGGGTGATTATAAAGATGCTCTACAGGTGTCTCCGATGGTGTTTGTTGAGTTGGCATAGATCAATATTAGCATTTGTCAGTCCGTGTATCGGAGAGGTATCTCTGGGCCCTCTCGGTAATGCGCATCACTATAAGCCTTGGAATCAATGTGACTAATGAGTTAGTTACGGGATGATGCATTACGGAACGAGTAAAGAGACTTGCCGGTAACAAGATTGAACTAGGTATGATGATACCGACGATCGAATCTCGGGCAAGTAACATACCGATGACAAAGGGAATAACGTATGTTGTTATGCGGTATGGCCGATAAAGATCTTCGTAGAATATGTACGATCCAATATGAGCATCCAGGTTCCGCTATTGGTTATTGACCGGAGATGTGTCTCGGTCATGTCTACATAGTTCTCGAACCTGTAGGGTCTGCACGCTTAATGTTCGATGACAATTTGTATTATGAATTATGTGTTTTCATGACCGTAGTTTGTTCGGAGTCCCGGATGAGATCAAGGACATGAAGAGGAGTCTCGAAATGGTCGAGAGGTAAAGATTGATATATTGGAAGGTTATATACGGACACCGGAATGGTTCCAATAAGGTTCAGGGATTTTTCGGAGTACCGGGAGGCTACCGGACCCCCCAGGAAAGTTAATGGGCCTATTGGGCCATAGTGGAGAGAGGGAGGTTGCCACAAGAGGTGAGGCGCCCCCCAAGCCCAAGCCGAATTGGACTAGGGTTGGGCGGCGCGGCCCCCTTTCCTTCCCCTCTCCCCTCTTTCTCCTTGCCCTTTTCCGTTAGTTGGAAGGAGGGGGGCGAATCCTACTTGGACTAGGAGTCCAAGTAGGACTCCCCCCTTGGCACGCCCCCCTTGGGCTGAACACCTCCTCCTCCCCGCTTTATATACAGGGGCCGCAGGCACCCCAAAGGCACACCAAGATTTCTCTTAGCCGTGTGCGGTGCCCCCCTCCACAGTTTACCACCTCAGTCATATTTGTCGTAGTGCTTAGGTGAAGCCCTGCGCAAATCACATCACCAACACCATCGCCACGCCATAGTGCTGACGGAACTTGTCGGCGTTCTAGGAACGGGGGTCCCAGACCTGCCTGCCTGCGGCCCATGGCGTGGCTGAGCCAGCAAGCCATACGACCCATCTTCATCAACAAAGCATCCAAGACCCTCACGAGGCAGACGACGCAAGACCTCCTCCCGAGCATCCAAGTCAGGCAGGCTCGCGAGGGGCGGAGATATCAAGGCAGGGCGAACCTCATGAGGCTCTTGTGACGTGAGCCATGACGATCGACACCAGGCGGGCGCCAGCGCGCGCAGCGTCCTTGTTTCCTCTTTGGTGGAAAGGAGGCAAGCGCAGCCGCGGAGTACCGAGGCATCAGGCAAAGGTTGCCATTTCAGTGCAACAAGACCAAGACCGTGCACTGCAAGACGGAGGTCATCGTGGAGCCCGAGACGGCGTCACCACCAGAGCTTTGTGCAGGCGAAGACTGCTTTTGTCAGGATAGCTTGTACTAGCTGTCCCCCTTCAAATTTGCTCGCCTTTGTTGGCTCCCTTCCCGCTCAATATTTGGGAAGAGGACCAGGGCCTCTATAAATAGGACTAGCCATCACCATAGTAGGGGCATCTCATCTTAGCTTGAGGGAACCTACACACCACAAGTTCATACGCACAAGAACACCACAACCTCAGGAGGTTGTTCTTCCCTTGTATTGTTCATCATCAGCCTAAGAGGCAATCCACCACCACCACACTGGAGTAGGATATTACACCACAACGGTGGCCCGAACCAGTATAAACCCCATGTCTTTCTGTGTTGCGAGTTCGTCGAGTTCATCCACGAGATCTAGCGAGCTAGAGCGTAGATCGGTAGGAGGGAAAGACTTCGCGCGCACCCCAGTGTTCGAACCTTAAGGGTTAGCCGGAACCCCACATCCGACATTTGGCGTGCCAGGTAGGGGTGCGCCGTAGCTTCCTTTCCGTCAGTCCGTCGCTCCGTCGCTCCGTCATCTCCATGTCGGACGCTCGCCGTGCTCGAGCTGAGCGCCGGGCTGCCCTCGCCGCCCGCGTCGCTCAGACGGCTCCCGTCGGTGGGCCACCTTGTTGTTCTCCATCCCCCGCCGCCAATGCTGCCACCGGCCTGGTGGGGAATGAGCAGCAGGCGTCCTTGCTGCATCCTTCAGTGCGGTAGGACGGCCGCACCGCAACTCCATCACTCACCCCTGCCGGTTCTTCGTCTCACGCGCACTGTGCTCCCATGGAGGCACAGGCCGCGCTCATCGCGGTGAATGAGCTCCTGCGTTACCGCCCCGTCGATGACCTCTATGAGGAGTGGCTCGACCGCGTCGCCGAGCTCGTCCGTGCTGCGGGGGGCTCTCTGATGACGTCCCACTCTCTGCCTCCTCCTCAACCAGCCGCGGGCGACGGGGCTCATGGCGTGCCTCCACCGCCTCGACCCAAGACGGTGCCTTGGCACCAAGGCACGCGCCTCCGCGGCGTGATCCACCGCACCCAACGCCCGCGCGTGAAGAAAGAAGCTGCTAAGAAATCCCGCGGCCGCGAGAAGCTGCACCGGCGCTCCCCGCACCACCTCGTCAAGACCGCGTGTCGCCTGCAGTGGCGCAGTGCAGACCTCGCCAAGACCAAGCTCCGCCTCAGAAGCAGGCCCCGGCGACCACGGCTGGCTGCCGTCCCTTCACCCCCGAATTGTGTAGCGTCGCCTGGCCACGCAAGTTCAAGCCAGATCTACCTCCTTGATACGACCGCACCGCCGACCCCGTGGAGTTCCTGCAGCTCTATGAGCTGAGTATCGAAGCGGCCAATGGCGACGAAAAAGTCATGGCGAGCTGGTTTCCCATGGCTCTCAAGGATGGGGCCCGCTCTTGGCTCCTGAACCTGCAACAAGGCTGGATCTCCTCCTGGGACAAGATGCGCGACCGCTTCATCGCCAACTTCCAGGGCTCTCGCGAACGCCCACCGGCCACGGGCGATCTACGCCGCATCAAGCAACAACCAGGAGAGACCCTCCAGAAGTACATCCAGCGCTTCAACAACACCCGACTCAAGATCCCCAAGGTCACGGACGAAGCCATCATCTCCGCATTCTCAGACGGCGTCGGTGATGTCAAGATGAAGGAAGAGCTGGCTATCTACGAGGAGCTTTGCACATCTCAGGAGCTGTTCAACCTGGCGACCAAGTGCGCAAGAGTTGAGGAGGGGCGCCTCTCTCTCCTTGAGCTGCCAGCTGCAGGAGTGGAGGAGAAGAAGGCCAAGGCCAAGGACGTGAAGCACAAAGAGGCAGTAGTGCTCGCAGCGGAGCCCGACACCAAGCGAGGCAGAGATCAGCCCGAGTCGTCCAAGAACGGCCGACCGTTCTGCGCCTTCCACAACCTGAACACTCACAACACCAGCGGCTGCCAAGAGCTCAGAGCAATACGGGAAGGACGCTTCGGTCGACCCCCCGAGCGCAACGACCGGGGCTACGACCGTGGAGGAGGACGCGGAGGCGGACGCTGGGATGACCGTGGCCCGCGCCAGGAGTGGCGCGACCGGCCTCGTGAGGACCGCTGGCAGGACCAACCTCACGAGGGCACCTGGAGGGACCGGCCTCGTGAGGATCGCCCCCAGGGCAACGCTGGTCTTCCCCCGTTGCCTTCATCGAGAAGGAACGACGACCACCACCAGGACGAGGGGCTGGGGGCTTCCAGGAGCCGCGTGCTGTCGCTTGCATCTTGGGCGTTGCTCAGGCCCCAGCCTCTCAGCGCATCTTCAAACAGTTCGCTTGCGAGGTGAACGCGGCGCTCCCCAAGCTCGAGGCCACGTGCCCGCTCAGGTGGTCCCAATGCGCCATCACCTTCGACTCGGCTGACCAGCTCAAGTGCGCGGCCACCGCTGGCACACTCCCTATGATGTGCTCCCCAGTCATCGGCAATGTGCAAGTCACCAAGACTGTCATCGACGGCGGTGCAGGGCTGAACGCCCTATCTGTCGACACGTTCGACAACCTCCAAGTGCCCTATGAGCATCTCCAGCCAACCAAGCCTTTCTCAGGAGTGACTGACGGTTCCACCACACCGATAGGGCAAGTCCGCCTGCCTGTCACCTTCGGGGAGCGCAAGAACTACCCCACCGAGCTCATCGACTTCGATGTCGCGCACACCCGCCTACCGTACAATGCCATCCTCGGGTATCCAGCCCTGGCGAAGTTCATGGTAGTCACTCACCACAGCTACAATGTTCTCAAGATGCCAGGAAGCAGAGGAATCATCACGATCCCATGTGAAGAAAGGGATGCGGTGTGCTCCCTTGAGCGCGCCTTCCAAGCCGTAGTAATCGACAACCCTGACAGCAGAAGTGAAGGCCCTCCAGAGACCATCCCCAAGAAGAAGCTGCCACGCCACGTAGGACCCCAAGAAGATGGCATCGCGTCAGGAGCCTCATCAGGATCAGCGCCCGCTCCAGGGGTGCCTCCCTCCACTGTGCTACCTCTTGAGCACTGCGTTGGATTTCCTCGAAGAGGAGAGGATGATGCAGCAAAGTAGCGTAAGTATTTCCCTTAGTTTTTGAGAACCAAGGTATCAATCCAGTAGGAGGCTACGCACGAGTCCCTCGTACCTACACAAAAATAATAGCTCAATGCAACCAACGCGCTTAGGGGTTGTCAATCCCTTCACGGTCACTTACGAAAGTGAGATCTGATAGAGATGATAAATAATATTTTTGGTATTTTTGGTATAGAGATGCAAAGTAAAAAGTAAAAGAAAAGTAAAAGCAAAGCAATAAGAAAGTGATGGAGATTGATATGATGAGAAAGAGACCCGCGGGCCATAGGTTTCACTAGTGGCTTCTCTTAAGAGCATAAGTATTCTACGGTGGGTGAACAAATTACTGTTGAGCAATTGACAGAATTGAGCATAGTTGTGAGAATATCTTGGTATGATCATGTATATAGGCATCACGCCCGAGACAAGTGGACCGACTCCTGCCTGCATCTACTACTATTACTCCACTCATCAACCGATATCCAGCATGCATCTAGAGTATTAAGTTAAAAACAGAGTAACGCCTTAAGCAAGATGGCATGATGTAGAGGGATAGTTTCATGCAATATTATAAAACCCCATCTTGTTATCCTCGATGGCAACAATACAATACGTGCAAGATCGAACCCAAAGCTAAGAACTTCTCCCATGGCAAGAACAACCAATCTAGTAGGCCAAACCAAACTGATAATTCGAAGAGACTTGCAAAGATAACCAATCACACATAAAATAATTCAGAGAAGATTCAAATATTATTCATAGATAGACTTGATCATAAACCCACAATTCATCGATCTCAACAAACACACCGCAAAAAGAAGATTACATCGAATAGATCTCCACGAGAGAGGGGGAGAACATTGTATTGAGATCCAAAAAGATAGAAGAAGCCATCTAGCTACTAACTATGGACCCGTAGGTCTGAAGTAAACTACTCACACTTCATCGGAGAGGCTTGGATGATGATGTAGAAGCCCTCCGTGATCGATGCCCCCTCCGGCGGAGCTCCGGAACAAGCCCCAAGATGGGATCTCGTGGATATAGAAAGTTGCGACGGTGGAATTAGGTTTTTGGCTCCGTATCTAATCGTTTGGGGGTACGTGGATATATATAGGAGGAAGAAGTACGTCGGTGGAGCTTCGAGGGGCCCACGAGGCAGGGGGGCGCCACTATGGGGGGGGGGTGCCCTCCACCCTCGTGACCTCCTCATGGCTTTCTTGACGGAGGGTCCAAGTCTCCTGGATCTTATCTGATGAGAAAATCACGTTTCCGAAGGTTTCATTCCGTTTGGACTCCGTTTGATATTCCTTTTCTTCGAAACCCTAAAACAGTCAAAAACAACAATTCTGGGCTGGGCCTCCGGTTAATAGGTTAGTCCCAAAAATAATATAAAAGTGGATAATAAAGCCCAATAATGTCCAAAATAGTAGATAATATAGCATGGAGCAATAAAAAATTATAGATACGTTGGAGATGTATCAAGCATCCCCAAGCTTAATTCATGCTCGTCCTCGAGTAGGTAAATGATAAAAACAGAATTTTTGATGCGGAGTGCTACTTGCATAATTTCAATGTAAATCTTCTTAATTATGGTATGAATATTCAGATTCAAAAGATTCAAGACAAAAGTTCATGTTGACATAAAAATAATAATACTTCATCCATACTAACAAAGCAATCATGTCTTCTCAAAATAACATGGCCAAAGAGAGCTATCCCTACAAAATCATATAGTCTGGCTATGCTCTATCTTCACCACACAAAGTATTTAAATCATGCACAACCCCGATGACAAGCCAAGCAATTGTTTCATACTTTTGACATTTTCGAAACTTTTTCGATCTTCACGCAATACATGAGCGTGAGCCATGGATATAGCACTATATGTGGAATAGAAGGGTGGTTGTGGAGAAGACAAAACGAGGGGAAAATAGTCTCACATCAACTAGGCGTATCAACGGGCTATGGAGATGCCCATCAATAGATATCAATTTGAGTGAGTAGGGATTGCCATGCAACGGATGAACTAGAGCTATAAGTATATGAAAGCTCAAAAGAAACTAAGTGGGTGTGCATCCAACTCGCTTGCTCATGAAGACCTAGGGCATTTTGAGGAAGCCCATCATTGGAATATACAAGCCAAGTTCTATAATGAAAAATTCCCACTAGTATATGGAAGTGACATAATGAGAGACTCTCTATCATGAACATCATGGTGCTACTTTCAAGCACAAGTGTGGTAAAAGGATAGTAACATTGTCCCTTGTCTCTTTTTCTCTCATTTTTTTGTTTGGGCCTTTTTTATGGCCTCTTTTTTTCGTCTGGAGTCTCATCCCGACTTGTGGGGGAATCATAGTCTCCATCATCCTTTCCTCACTTGGGACAACGCTCTAAAAATGATGATCATCACACTTTTATTTTTCTTACAACTCAACAATTACAACTCGATACTTAGAACAAAATATGACTATATGAATGCCTCCGGCGGTGTACCGGGATATGCAATGAATCAAGAGTGACATGTATGAAATAATTATGAATGGTGGCTTTGCCACAAATACAATGTCAACTACATGATCATGCTAGCAATATGATAATGATGGAGCATGTTATAATGAACGAAACGGTGGAAAGTTGCATGGCAATATATCTCGGAATGGCTATGGAAATGCCATGATAGGTAGGTATGGTGGCTGTTTTGAGGAAGGTATTTGGTGGGTGTATGATACCGGCGAAGGTGTGCGGTATTAGAGAGGCTAGCAATTGTGGAAGGAAGGAAAGTGCGTATAACCCATGGACTCAACATTAGTCATAAAGAACTCATATATTTATTGCAAGAATCTAGAAGTTATCAAAGCAATGTATTACGCGCATGCTCCTAGCGGGATAGATTGGTAGGAAAAGACCATCGCTCGTCCCCGACCGCCACTCATAAGGAAGACAATCAATAAATAAATCATGCTCCGACTTCATCACATAGCGGTTCACCATACGTGCATGCTACGGGAATCACAAACTTTAGCACAAGCATTTCTCAAATTCACAACTACTCAACTAGCATGACTCTAATATCACCATCATCATATCTCAAAACAATTATCAAGCATCAATTTTTTCTTAGTATTCAACGCACTCAAAAGAAAGTTTTACAAATCTTGAATACCAAGCATATTTATTATTAAGCAAATTACCATGCTATTAAGACTCTCAAAATAATCTAAGTGAAGTATGAGAGATCAATAGTTTCTATAAAACAAATCCACCACCGTGCTCTAAAAGATATAAGTGAAGCACAAGAGCGAGATTATATAGCTCAAAAGATATAAGTGAAGCATATAGAGTATTATATCAAATTCCAAATTATGTATGGCTCTCTCAAAAGGTGTGTACAGCAAGGATGATTGTGGTAAACTAATAAGCAAAGACTCAAATCATAAAAGATGCTCCAAGCAAAACACATATCATGTGGTGAATAAAAATAATGCTCCAAGTAAAGTTATCGATAGAAGTAGACTGAGGGAGTCCGGGATTAGGGGGTATCCGGACAGCCGGACTATATCCTTTGGCCAGACTGTTGGACTATGAAGATACAAGATTGAAGAATTAGTCCCGTGTCCGGATGGGACTCTCCATGGCGTGAAAGGCAAGCTTGGCAATACGGATATGTAGATCTCCTTCCTTGTAACCGACTCTGTGTAACCCTAGCCCCCTCCGGTGTCTATATAAACCGGAGGGTTTAGTCCGTAGGACCAACAACAACAATCATACCATAGGCTAGCTTCTAGGGTTTAGCCTCTCTGATCTCGTGGTAGATCAACTCTTGTACTACTCATATCATCAAGAACAATCAAGCAGGACATAGGGTTTTAACTCCATCAAGAGGGCCCGAACCTGGGTAAACAACGTGTCCCCTGCCTCCTGTTACCATCCGCCTAGACGCACAGTTCGGGACCCCCTACCCGAGATCCGCCGGTTTTGACACCGGCATCGAAAGAGGGGATGCCTTCCGGGGCATCCCCAAGCTTTGGCTTTTAGGTGTCCTTAGATTATCTTGGGGGTGCCATGGGCATCCTCAAGCTTAGGCTCTTGCCACTCCTTGTTCCATAATCCATCAAATCTTTACCCAAAACTTGAAAACTTCACAACACAAAACTTAAAGTAGAAAACTCGTGAGCTCCGTTAGCGAAAGAAAACAAAAGACCACTTCAAGGTACTGTAATGAACTCATTATTTATTTATATTGGTGTTATACCTACTGTATTCCAACTTCCCTATGGATTATAAACTATTTTACTAGCCATAGATTCATCAAAATAAGCAAACAACACACGAAAAACAGAATCTGTCAAAAACAGAATAGTCTGTAGTAATCTGTAGCTAGCGCAAGATCTGGAACCCCAAAAATTCTAAAATAAATTGCTGGACGTGAGGACTTTATCTATTAATCATCTGCACAAACACTAATTAAACACAAAAAATACAACCAAAACATAGGCTAGATAAATTATTTATTACTAAACAGGAGCAAAAAGCAAGGAATAAAAATAAAATTGGGTTGCCTCCCAACAAGCGCTATCGTTTAACGCCCCTAGCTAGGCATAACAAGCAAGAATAGATCTAGGTATTGCCATCTTTGGTAGGCAATCCATAAGTGGCTCTCATGATAGATTCATATAGTAATTTTATTTTCTTTCTAGGGAAGTGTTCCATGCCATTTTTTAATGGAAATTGAAATCTAATATTCCCTTCCTTCATATCAATAATTGCACCAACCATTCTAAGGAAAGGTCTACCGAGAATAATAGGGCAAGAAGGATTGCAATCAATATCAAGAACGATAAAATCTACGGGCACATAATTCCTATTTGCAACAATAAGAACATCATTAATTCTTCCCATAGGTTTCTTAATAGTGGAATCCTCAAGATGCAAGTTTAGAGAGCAATCATCAAAACTACGGAAATCTAGCAAATCACACAAAGTTTTGGGAATAGTAGAGACACTAGCACCCAAATCACACAAAGCATAAAACTCATGATTTTTAATTTTAATTTTAATAGTAGGTTCCCACTCATCATAAACTTTTCTAGGGATAGAAACTTCCAATTCAAGTTTCTCTTCATAAGATTGCATCAAGGCATCAACGATATGTTTAGTAAACGCTTTATTTTGACTATAAGCGTGAGGAGAATTTAGCACGGATTGCAACAAGGAAATACAATTAATCAAAGAGCAATTTTCATAGTTAAATTCCTTGAAATCCATAATGGTGGATTTAGCAACATCTAGGGTTTTAATTTCTTCAATCCCACTTTTATCAAATTTAGCATCAAGATCAAAAGATTCAGAATTATTGGAACGCCTTCTAGGTAGAGGTGGATCATATTCAGTCCCATCATTATCAAGATTCATATTGCAAAACAAAGATTTAATAGGGGAGACATCAATAACTTTTAGATCTTCATCATTATTTTCATAGGGATCCGGTTTAGCGGCCATCTTATTGACTAAGGTAGCTTGCATATCCAAAATTTCAGTAGTTAATTTTTTAAGATGGGCAATTTGGGATCTTATACCATCAAATTCTTTAGACATACCATCGAGCTCTTTATTCATATAATTCATGAAACTTTTTTGTTCCTTAAGCTCATTTCTAAAGACATTATTATGCTCAAATTGCAAAACCATAAACTTCCTGACGTTGTTTTCGATCTCCTCTAACCTTTTAAGGTGAAGATCACCAAATCTAGGTAGAGCCATCGCGACAAACAAGCAATCCAACACACGAGCAAACAAAAAGCAAACGGGCAAAAGAGGCAAATAGAGAGGGAGAGGGAGGATAGATAGAGAGAGGGCGAATAAAACGACAAGGGTGAATTGGGGGGAGAGGAAAACGAGAGGCAAATGGAAAATAATGTAATGCGGGAGATAGGGATTGTGATGGGTACTTGGTATGTTGACTTTTGCGCAGACTCCCCGGCAACAGCGCCAGAAATTCTTCTTGCTACCTCTTGAGCACTGCGTTGGATTTCCCCGAAGAGGAGAGGATGATGTAGCAAAGTAGCGTAAGTATTTCCCTCAGTTTTTGAGAACCAAGGTATCAATCCAGTAGGAGGCTACACACGAGTCCCTCGTACCTACACAAAAACAATAGCTCAACGCAAACAACGCGCTTAGGGGTTGTCAATCCCTTCATGGTCACTTACGAAAGTGAGATCTGATAGAGATGATAAATAATATTTTTGGTATTTTTGGTATAGAGATGCAAAGTAAAAAGTAAAAGCAAAGTAAAAGCAAAGCAATAATAAAGTGATGGAGATTGATATGATGAGAAAGAGACCCGGGGGCCATAGGTTTCACTAGTGGCTTCTCTCGAGAGCATAAGTATTCTATGGTGGGTGAACAAATTACTGTTGAGCAATTGACAGAATTGAGCATAGTTATGAGAATATCTAGGTATGATCATGTATATAGCCATCACACCCGAGACAAGTAGACTGACTCCTGCCTGCATGTACTACTATTACTCCACTCATCGACCGCTATCCAGCATGCATCTAGAGTATTAAGTTAAAAAACAGAGTAACGCCTTAAGCAAGATGACATGATGTAGAGGGATAGTTTCATGCAATATGATAAAACCCCCATCCTGTTATCCTCGATGGCAATGATACAATACGTGCCTTGCTGTCCCTTATGTCACTGGTAAAGGACACCGCAAGATCGAACCCAAAGCTAAGCACTTCTCCCATGGCAAGAACAACCAATCTAGTAGGACAAACCAAACTGATAATTTGAAGAGACTTGCAAAGATAACAAATCATACATAAAATAATTCAGAGAAGATTCAAATATTATTCATAGATAGACTTGATTATAAACCCACAATTCTTCAATCTCAATAAACACACCGCAAAAAGAAGATTACATCAAATAGATCTCCACGAGAGAGGGGGAGAACATTGTATTGAGATCCAAAAAGATAGAAGAAGCCATCTAGCTACTAAATATGGACCCGTAGGCTGAAGTAAACTACTCACACTTCATCGGAGAGGCTTGGATGATGATGTAGAAGCCCTCCATGATCGATTCCCCCTCCGGCGGAGCTCCGGAACAGGCCCCAAGATGGGATCTCATGGATACAGATAGTTGCGGCGGTGGAATTAGGTTTTTGGCTCTGTATCTGATCGTTTGGGGGTATGTGGATATATATAGGAGGAAGAAGTACGTCGGTGGAGCTTCGAGGGGCCCACGAGGCAAGGGGGCGCGCCCTAGGGGGGCTCGCCCTCCACCCTCATGACCGCCTCGTGGCTTTCTTGACGGAGGGTCCAAGTCTCCTGGATCTTATCTGATGAGAAAATCACGTTTCCGAAGGTTTCATTCCGTTTGGACTCCGTTTGATATTCCTTTTCTTCGATACCCTAAAACAGGCAAAAAACAACAATTCTGGGCTGGGCCTCTGGTTAATAGGTTAGTCCCAAAAATAATATAAAAGTGGATAATAAAGCCCAATAATGTCCAAAATAGTAGATAATATAGCATGGAGCAATCAAAAATTATAGATACGTTGGAGACGTATCACACCGCATAGGAAAGCGCTCCCGGCGCCCTCCTTAGGCAGGACTCGGAGGCTCTCTCCTGGAGAGCCTCTGACCTTGCCAACCTCATGAGGGAGGCGCTTGGGCACCACTTGGAAGCATGCTTCATGACACACTTTCCTCAGGAGAGCACAGGGCAAGGAGTGCCCACCACCCAGGAGTTCATCACCAAGACCACCCAAGAGCTACAAGATGCAAGAGCCATGCGCGACGACAACCGCTCACTGACCGCGGCTCACCATCCAGGCGCGGGTGCTGAACTGCGTGTCTGCATCGACATCCCAGGGCTCAATAGGGCCGCATCTCAGGAACGCTTCTGGCCATCACGTGCGGGCCGCTGTGAGGTTCCACCACACAAATACGTTCGCATGCCCTTCGGCTTGCCGAGCATGGCGTCGTCCTATCAGTGCAATGTGCGGCAAGCCCTGGCGGCTCAGGAGGCCAGGTTCCACGCCGTTCTGGGGGAGATGGGGACGGTCTTCAGGGAACCTCCTGAGCCCCTAGAGCCTCCCGAGGCTCAGGGTCTCGGTGGCTCATGAGGAGCCATTCCTTCAACGCGTGGCTTCAGCTGCACCAACTCTACTTCGTCTACAGAACCAGGTGACATCTTCCAAGTTCATTTAAGCTGGGAGCGCCACTCGAGCTGCATTATTCCCAGGCCACATGGGTCCGTCCCTGTGGCATGTATCCCTTTTGCTTAAGTCTTTAGTTTACCTTGTTGGGGGAACCCCTCGGGTTGCATCATCCCCAAGCCGCTCGGGCCGGACCCGGTGGCATGTATCTTCCTGCATTTACCTAAGTTGATCTGCTCTCCATGCTTAACCTGCCAACTGCTATCGCCTGCTCGATCACTGCCTGCCACGGGTCCGTTCACCCTATGCAATTCGCTTGCACGTTAAAAGGGGGGCTCCTGAGCATCGCGACTCAGGAGATCTTACTGGCTCTCCAGCCCTCACCCCCTGGCCTTTACCCCGGCATCACGACCTCGCATACCAGTGGCGGCTGAGCTCGCTCGAGGGCTGGGACCTGAGCACGTAGAGTGCTTGCATCTAACCGCTTTGCAGGGACATACAGTCACCAAGACTCAAGACCATGCGCAACCCGCCTTGAGGTAGGGCCTCGTGAGTCCCGCGCTGGTTCACGAGTGCCCAGATACACCTCGCAGCCCTGACGTGCAAGCCATGTGTCAGGGCGGGGCTGTACATGCCCTGGGGGCTCCTCCCGGAGGGGGGCCCCATCCCACGCCCAAGTGGAAGCTCCATGCTCTGCACTGGCTGTCGACACTGCCGAGGAGCGGCTATGCCCGTGCACAAGCGGAAACACTATGATCTGCGCTGGTGATAAACAACTGAGGGCGACCCCACGGTCGTACCAACCTTAGGGAGCCCAGAGCTCTGCGCCCAGCCTCACCATGATGCCTCCCCTCGGGAGAGTCGCGCAAGGGGGCTGGGCACGGGGGCTGCGCTCGGGTCACGCCCAAGCGCACGCCACCCAACCAGGTCCCCCGGACCTGGGCATCGCGCGCCCCTCCCGAGGCCTCGGCGAGGGCAGGTATGGAAATTGTTTGAACGTCAAGGGGGACTCCTGAGCATCGCGACTCAGGAGCCTAACTGGTCACGTAGCCCGTCACTCCTTGGTCTGCCCTGGTCTCCGGTCGGCCCAATGGCAGTTGAGGTATGCGCGGGGCCGGGCTCTGCCGACGTAGAACATTAATCTGTCCTCACGAACTCTCCCTATATGATGTTCGCACGTCAAGGGGGACTCCTGAGCATCGCGACTCAGGAGCTTAACTGGTCACGTAGCCCCTCACTCCTTGGACCGTCCTGGTCTCCAGTCGGCCCAATGGCGGTTGAGGTATGCGCGGGGCCGAGCTCTGCCGACGCAGAACAAAGCAAATAGGAAGGAAAACACAAAATCTCGAAACAAATATTACAAGCATATTGTTCTCACAATACCAAATGAAAAGTCTAAACGCCTCCACGAGGCCTGATGTATGTCGCAGGAATGAAATGAGAAGAATAGCCGCAGGTCACCCCTGGATGTCGCCGTCGCCTACGGAAGGTGCTCCCCCATGGGCGACGATGTTCTCACCTTCACCACCAGCCGCAGGATCCGCGGCATCGCCAGACATAGGATCGGAGACAAAGCCGCGGAACTTCCCCAGCAAAGCCTCCACTTGACCTTGAACAGCTGCGGCGGCGGCTTCGCAGAGATCTTCAGCCACAGGCTCCAGCAGCTCGTCAAGGTGGGCGTTGGGGTCGCGGAGGTGTAGATGGCTGAGGACGCGAGTCAGTGCGGCTAAAGATAGAACGTGAGCTTCTGCCTCCGCCATGGGACCGAGGCCCTCAATGACCTCCTCAAGCGCCTTCACCATGAGAGGAAGCAGCTGGGCGGGGCCGTCCTCGTCAATGTCCAGCGGCTTCTCCAGGCCATGCTCGTAGAGCGTCCTCAGTGCCTTGCGAGATCTCTTCTCGAGATCGACGAAGGCCACACAGTCTTCGGCCAGGACTCGCGCCTTGGCGTCAAGATCGGCCTCCCTCGCCCCCATCTTCTGCTCCAACTCTTCCAACCGGTTGCGCTTGGCAGCCTGCTTCTTCCTCAGCTCCGCCAGCTTAGCATCACGGTTCTTGACGGCTTCCTCCCGGGCCTTCATCTCCTTCTCCTCTGCTTGGCGGCGGCGTACCTCTTCGGCGTGCTTGTCGCGCAGGCTCTGCAACTCACCCTCCAGCACTTGGCAGCGGTCACGGGCGGCGTTGGCGTCTTTCAGCACCGCCTCATGATTGGCTGCAGCACCGGCGGCTCCTTGCTTCTCCCTCTCGGAAGCCGCAACAGCCTGGCCCAGCGCCGCGCGTACCGCCGTGTCAGAATGAAGCCAGCCGGAGGCCAACTCCAGACGCCCGGCCACCAGGCACGGGTCAGCGCTCAGGAGATCCGCCTGCAGTTGGGTCATCTCGGAAAGGGCACACTCCAAGACGGTAGCAGGAGCAAAAGGACCAGGAAGTGGAGATGCAGCAGTAGGAGGAAGCAACATCATCACCAGGGCTTGGGAGACCGCAGGTTCTGGAGCAGCTGGGACCTCATCAGCCGCGCCAAGTACCGGCACCTCCGGAGTCAGCGGGGCCGTGGGGGCTGACTCCACGTGGCGATGCTCCTCTTGGCCCTGCGAGGACGACCAGGTTGGGGAGAGACGGGCGATGTTGCCTCCTTGCTCTGCGGAGGGAGGCACAGCCGCCGTACCCTCCTTCCTCTTCTTCGCCGAAGATGTCGGCCTGATCAACCAAAGGTGAGCGTCAGGAAATAACAAGTACCAGCAGGGACAAAGCGAGGTTCGAGACACCTACCAGTCCACCGTGAAGTACTCCACCTTCCGCTTGTGAAGCTTGAGGCTTGACAGCATCGGGGCCTGAGGGGCAGGCATTCGGGCTCCGGTGGTGCCATGCGGTGCGGAGGCAGAACCGGATCCAGCCCCAGGAAGCGTTGGGGTGGAGGCGGCACCACGGTCCACCAACGACGACCTACCCTTCGTCGGGACGAGGGGTTGCTCCTTCCCTCCTTGGTAGGCGTCGGCCTCGCATCATCAGGAAGGGCGTGGAGAATCTCGGCCTTGCTCGGAGGGGAGGTCTCCCCCACCTCTTCCGGGGTCTCCTCCGAGTCCACCTCCTCTTCCCCCTCTCCGCGGGACTCGCCAGAAGACACCTCCACCGGTTTCTGCGTCGTAGGAGCTCTCGAAAACACCGGCGGCACCAGCCCGCGCGCATCAAAAGTCCGCCTGGAGGCGACGAATTCCTCCCGGTCCCTGCATTGAAATAGGGGAACGAAGGCCCTAGGCGGGTACTCCTGGTTGTCTCCGACTATGAGACGCAGGACGGCGTCCAGTTCTTCATCAGGCAGGTCCCCCGGCCTCAAGCGGGCCTTGTTTTCCCCTCCTTCAAGCTCTCAGAAGGGGGGAGCACGCGCCTGGAGCGGGGCAACCCGTAGCGTCAAGAACTCCCTCATGAGCATCGCTCCCATTATTTTGGCCGCCCTCGCATTGCCTGGCTTCAGGTCATTCATCATCTGCCCCAACACTGACGATGCCCGCTCGTCGACAAGCTCCGCCCTGGGCCACTCCTTGCCTTGTCGGGGCGCCTCCGTCGGCAACGCCAGGCGCAGATGGGCGAGCTTGGCATCCATCATGACCCATTTGGATCGAATGTTGTCGGCCCTCTTCCCAGTGCTCGAGATTGAGTTGGCCTTGCCGGACGCAACGAAGTTGGCGCATCCAGAGATGTGACCCTCGCTGACACGGAGGAAGAAGAAATGGCGCAGGAGCGCCACAGACGGCATCACGCCCAGGTACGCCTCACAGTAGTAGGCAAAGATGGACAGGAGGAGGACAGAGTTGGGATGGAGATGCAACGCTTGTAGCCCATAGTGGTCGAGGACTTCATAAAAGAAATCAGAGAAGGGAGGAACCAACCCGACGGTAATGCTGCTTGAAAAGAAGGGAAAGAAGGTGCTCCCCTCAGGCTCCGGCTCGTCGGAGGCAAGCCAGAGCTCCGTCTTCCCCCACTCATTGCTCTCTCCCACTGTCAGCAGGCGCACGGAGGCAAGGCTCTTCTCCGTGATAGTCGGCGCCTCAAGAGTGGGCTCGTACCAAGCCAGAGCCGAGGAAGTCTTGACCTTGCGCGGTGCCATGGGCGGCAGATGCTGAGCAAGGCCGGAGCAGATCTGTAGGTAGCGGCGGCGAAGAGCGAGAAAGGGGATCTGGAGCGAGGCAAGGAAGAAGCAATGAAGGCAAGTACTGCCCGTGCCAGCCTTTTGTCAGGTCAAGCAGTTGCTGAGGCAACATGGGGAAGGGGATACGCCCACGTCCAATCAACCGCCACGCGTAGACCGAGGCCGCAGGCTTTTGGGGACCCGCGGTGGTCCAAACTTGACCCTTGGCTTCGCCGCGAAGCCAAGCCCGAGCGCACCTTGGGCCCGGGGGCTACTGTCGGCGTTCTGGGAATGGGGGTCCCCAGACCTACCTGCCTGTGGCCCATGGCGTGGCTGAGCCAGCAGGCCGTACGACCCATCTTCATCAACAAAGCATCCAAGACCCTCGCGAGGGTCCAAGCCTCACGAGGCGGACGACGCAAGACCTCCTCCCGAGCGGCCTAGTCAGGCAGGCTCTCGAGGGGCGGAGATATCAAGGCGGGGCAAATCTCGCGAGGCTCTCGTGACGTGAGCCATGACTATCGACACCAGGCGGGCGCTAGCGCGCGCAGCGTCCTTGTTTCCTCTTTGGTGCAAAGGAGGCAAGCGCAGCCACGGAGTACCGAGGCATCAAGCAAAGGTTGCCATTTCGGTGCAACAAGACCAAGACCGTGGACTGCAAGACGGAGGTCATCGTGGAGCCCAAGATGGCGTCACCACCAGAGCTTTGTGTAGGCAAAGACCACTTTTGTCATAGCTTGTACTAGCTGTCCCCCTTAAAATTTGCCCGCCATTGTTGGCTCCCTTCCCGCTCAATATTTGAGAAGAGGACCAGGGCCTCTATAAATAGGACTAGCCACCACCATAGTAGGGGCATCTCACCTTAGCTTGAGGGAACCCACACACCACAAGTTCATACGCATAAGAACACCACAACCTCAGGAGGCTGTTCTTCCCTTGTATTGTTCATCGTCAGCCTAAGAGGCAATCCACCACCACTACACTGGAGTAGGGTATTACACCACAACGGTGGCCCGAACCAGTATAAACCCCGTGTCTTTCTGTGTTGCGAGTTCGTCGAGTTCGTCCGCGAGATCTAGCGAGCTAGAGCGTAGATCGGTAGGAGGGAAAGACTTCGCGCGCATCCCAGTGTTTGAACCTTAAGGGTTAGCCAGAACCCCACATCCGACAGAACTCTCCCTCGACCCACTACTGGATAAAGAGCTCGAGGGACGTCATTGTATTGAATGTGTGATGAACACGGAGGTGTCGTACGTTCGGTACTTGGATCAGTTGGATCGTGAAGACGTTCGACTACATCAACCACGTTACATAATGCTTCCGCTTTCGGTCTACGAGGGTGACACACTCTCCCCTCTCATTTCTATGCATCTCCTAGTTAGATCTTCCGTGATCATCAGATTTTTTTTTGAATTACTACGTCCCCAGCAGTGGCATCCGAGCCAGGTCTATGCGTAGGTGTTATATGCACGAGTAGAACACAAAGAGTTGTGGGCAAGGATAGTCATACTGCTTACCACCAACGTCTTACATTGATTCGGCAGTATAGTTGGATGAAGCGGCCCGAACCGACATTACATGACCGCGTTCATGAGACTGGTTCTACCGACATGCTTCGCACACAGGTGGTTGGTGGGTGTCTGTTTCTCCAACTTTAGTTGAATCGAGTTTGACTACGACCGATCCTTGTTGAAGGTTAAAACAACACACTTGACGAAAAATCATTGTGGTTTTGATGCGTAGGCAAGAACGGTTCTTGCTAGAAGCTCGTATCAGCCACATAAAACTTGCAACAACAAAGTAGAGGACGTCTAACTTATTTTTGCAGGGCATGTTGTGATGTGATATGGTCAAGATGTGATGAGATATAAATTGTTGTATGAGATGATCATATTTTGTAAAAGTTATTGGCAACTGGCAAGAGCCTTATGGTTGTCGCTTTATTGTATGAAATGCAATTGCCATGTAATTGCTTTACTTTATCACTAAGCAGTAGCGATAGTCGTAGAAGCAATAGTTGGCGAGACGACAACAATACTATGATGGAGATCAAGGTGTCAAGCCAGTGATGATGGAGATCATGACAGTGCTTTGGAGATGGAGATCAAAGGCACAAGATGATGATGGCCATATCATGTCACATATTTTGATTGCATGTGATGTTTATCCTTTTTGCATCTTATTTTGCTTAGTACGGCGGTAGCATTATAATATGATCCCTCACTAAATTTCAAGGTATAAGTGTTCTCCCTGAGTATGCACCATTGCTATAGTTCATCGTGCTGAGACACCACATGATGATCTGGTGTGATAAGCTCTACGTTCACATATACCGGGTGCAAGCCAGTTTTGCACGTGCAGAATACTCGGGTTAAACTTGATGAGCCTAGCATATGCAGATATGGCCTCGGAACACTGAGACCGAAAGGTCGAACGTGAATCATATAGTAGATATGATCAACATAGTGATGTTCACCATTGAAAAATTCTCCATCTCACGTGATGATCGGACATGGTTTAGTTGATATGGATCACATGATCATTTAGATGACTAGAGGGATGTCTATCTAAGTGGGAGTTCTTAAGTAATATGATTAATTGAACTTTAATTTATCATGAACTTAGTACCTGATAGTTTTTTCATATCTATGTTGTTGTAGATCAATGGCCCGTGCTACCGTTCCCTTGAATTTTAATGCATTCCTAGAGAAAGCTAAGTTGAAAGGTGATGGTAGCAACTACACAGACTGGGTCTGTAACTTGAGGATTATCCTCATTGTTGCACACAAGAATTGCGTCCTGGAAGCATCGCTAGGTGCAAGACCCGCTGCAGGAGAAACTCCGGACGTTATGAATGTCTGCCAGAGAAAAGCCGATGGCTACTCGATAGTTTAGTGTGCCATGCTTTATGGCTTAGAATCGAGACTTCAAAGATGTTTTGAACGTCATGGATCATATGAGATGTTTCAGGAGTTGAAGTTAATATTTCAAGAAAATGCCCGAGTTGAGAGATATGAAGTCTCCAACAAGTTCTATAGCTGCAAAATGGAGGAGAATAGTTCTGTCAGTGAACACATACTCAGAATGTCTGGGTGCCACAACCACTTGAATCAGCTGGGTGTTAATCTTCCTGATGATAGTGTCATTGACAGAGTTCTTCAATCACTGCCACCAAGCTATAAAGGCTTCATGATGAACTATAATATGCAAGGGATGGAAAAGACAATTCCTGAGCTCTTCATGATGCTAAGGGCTGCAGAGGTAGAAATCAAGAAGGAGCATCAAGTGTTGATGGTTAACAAGACCACTAGTTTCAAGAAAAAAGGGCAAAGGGAAGAAGGGGAACTTCAAGAAGAACAACATGCCAGTTGCTGCTCAAGGGAAGAAACCCAAGTCTAGACCTAAGCCTGAGACTGAGTGCTTCTACTGCAAAGGGACTGGTCACTGGCAGCAGAACTGCCTCAAGTATTTAGCAGATAAGAAGGATGGCAAAGTGAAAGGTATATTTGATATACATGTGATGTGTACCTTACTAATGCTTGTAGTAGCACCTGGGTATTTGGTACTGGTTATGTTGCTCATATTTGCAACTCGAAATAGAGGCTACAAATTAAAGGAAGATTGGCTAAGGACGAGGTGACGATGCACGTCGGAAATGGTTCCAAAGTCGATGTGATCGCCGTCAACACGCTACCTCTATATCTACCGTCGGGGTTAGTTTTAGACATAAATAATTGTTATTTGGTGCCAGCGTTGAGCATGGACATTATATCTGGATCTTGTTTAATGTGAGACGATTATTCATTTAAATCAGAGTATAATGGTTGTTCTATTTATATGAGTAATATCTTTTATGGTCATGCACCCTTGATGAGTGGTCTATTTTTATTGAATCTCGATTGTAGTGATACACATATTCATAATATTGAAGCCAAAAGATGCAAAGTTAATAATGTAGTGCAACTTATTTGTGGCACTGCCATTTAGGTCATATTGGTGTAAAGCGCATGAAGAAACTCCATACTGATGGGCTTTTCGAATCACTTGATGCTTGCGAACCATGCCTCATGGGCAAGATGACTAAGACTCCATTCTCTGAAACAATGGAGCGAGCAACTGGCTTATTGGATATAATACATACTGATGTATGCGGTCCGATGAGTGTGGAGGCTCGCGGCGGGTATCGTTATTTTTTGACCTTCACAAATGATTTGAGTAGATATGGGTATATCTACTTAATGAAACATAAGTCTGAAACATTTGAAAAATTCAAAGAATTTCAGAGTGAAGTGGAAAATCATCGTACCAAGAAAATAAAGTTTCTATGACCGGATCGTGGAGGTGAATATTTGAGTTATGAGTTTGGTCTTCATTTGAAACAATGTGGAATAGTTTCGCAACTCACACCACCTGGAACACCACAGCGTAATGGTGTGTCCAAACATCGTAACCGTACTTTATTAGATATGGTGCGATCTATGATGTCTCGTACCGATTTACCACTATCATTTTGGGGTTATGCTTTAGAGACGGCTGCATTCACGTTAAATAGGGCACCATCTAAATCCATTGAGACGACACCATATGAACTATGGTTTGGCAAGAAATCTAAGCTGTCGTTTCTTCAAGTTTGGGGTTGTGATGCTTATGTGAAAAAGCTTCAACCTGATAAGCTCGAACCCAAATCAGAGAAATGTGTCTTCATAGGATACCCAAAGGAGACTATTGGGTACACCTTCTATCATAGCTCTGAAGGCAAGATATTCGTTGCTAAGAATGGATCCTTTCTAGAGAAGGAGTTTCTCTCGAAAGAAGTGAGTGGGAGGAAAGTATAACTTGATGAGGTAATTGTACCTTCTCCCGAATTGGAAAGTAGTTCATCACAGAAATTAGTTCCAGTGATTCCTACACCAATTAGTGAGGAAGCTAATGATAATGATCATGAAACTTTAGATCAAGTTACTACCGAACCTCGTAGGTCAACCAGAGTACGATCCACACCAGAGTGGTACGGTAATCCTGTTCTGGAGGTCATGTTACTAGATCATGACGAACCTACGAACTATGAGGAAGCGATGATGAGCCCAGATTCACGAAATGGCTTGAGGCCATGAAATCTGAGATGGGATCCATGTACGAGAACAAAGTGTGGACTTTGGTTGACTTGCCCGATGATCGGCAAGCAATAGAGAATAAATGGATCTTCAAGAAAAAGACTGACGCTGACGGTAATGTTACTATCTACAAAGCTCGACTTGTTGCAAAAGGTTTTCAACAAGTTCAAGGAGTTGACTACGATGAGACCTTCTCACCCGTAGCGATGCTTAAGTTTGTCCGAATCATGTTAGCAATTGCCGCAATTTTTGATTATGAAATTTGGCAAATGGATGTCAAAACTGCATTCCTTAATGGATATCTTAAAGAAGAGTTGTATATGATGCAACCAGAAGGTTTTGTCGATCCTAAAGGTGCTAACAAAGTGTGCAAGCTCCAGCGATCCATTTATGGACTGGTGCAAGCCTCTCGGAGTTGGAATATACGCTTTTATAATGTGATCAAAGCATATGGTTTTATGCAGACTTTTGGAGAAGCCTGTATTTACAAGAAAGTGAGTGGGAGCTCTCTAGCATTTCTAATATTATATGTGGATGACATATTGTTGATTGGAAATAATATTGAATTTTTGAATAGCATAAAAGGATACTTGAATAAGAATTTTTCAATGAAAGACCTTTGTGAAGCTGCTTATATATTGGGCATCTAGATCTATAGAGATAGATCAAGAAGCTTAATTGGACTTTCACAAAGCACATACCTTGGTAAAGTTTTGAAGAAGTTCAAAATGGATTAGTCAAAGAAAGGGTTCTTGCTTGTATTACAAGGTGTCAAGTTGAGTCAGACTCAATGCCTGACCACCACAGAAGATAGCGAGAAAATGGAGGTCATTCCCTATGCCTCAGCCATAGGTAGGGCTGGAAAAAAGCTCGAAGCTCGTGAGCTAAATGAGTAGCTCGTGACTCGGCTCGAATCGACTCGAACTCAAAGAATAATGAGTCGAGCCGAGCTTTAGTTTAAGATCTATTATAGACCAAGTTAAACGAGCCAATCTCACGAGTACTCGTGTAACTCGTTAGGATTGGTACAAAAGATCAGCTACTTCCAATATAAAAAAAGATCAGCCACTCAGCACCCTATTTTTATTGTTTAGTGATATATATGTTTAATATATACATAATAATTTTTATAATGTTTGAGGGTTTTATGTTCATATCTTTAACGAGCTTAACAAGCTAAACGAGCCAACTCGTGAGTTATACGAGTCGAGCCAATCTTGGATTTGAGCTCGTTAATGATAACGAGTCGTGTCGAGCTAGCTCGTTAACGAAACGAGCTCTAGCGAGTCGAGCCGAGCTGGCTCGACTCGGCTCGAATTCCAGCCCTAGCCATAGGTTCTATCATGTATGCAATACTGTGTACCAGACCTGATGTGTGCCTTGCTATAAGTTTAGCAGGGAGGTACCAAAGTAATCCAGGAGTGGATCACTGGACAGCGGTCAAGAACATCCTGAAATACCTGAAAAGGACTAAGGATATGTTTCTCATTTATGGAAGTGACAAAGAGCTCGTCGTAAATGGTTACGTCGATGCAAGCTTTGACACTGATCCAGATGACTCTATGTCACAAGCCGGATACGTATTTATATTGAATGGTGGAGCTGTAAGTTGGTGCAGTTCCAAGCAGAGTGTCGTGGCGGGATCTATGTGTGAAGCGGAGTACATAGCTGCTTCGGAAGCAGCAAATGAAGGAGTTCATATCCGATCTAGGTGTAATACCTAGTACATCGGGTCCAATGAAAATATTTTGTGACAATACTGGAGCAATTGCCTTAGCGAAGGAATCCAGATTTCACAAGAGAACCAAACACATCAAGAGACGTTGCAATTCCATCTGCGATCAAGTCAAGGAGGGAGACATAGAGATTGCAAAATACATACGGATCTTAATGTTGCAGACCCGTTGACATGATCAGCACCAAGACTCCATGGGTGTTAGAGTCATTACTATGTAATCTAGATTATTGACTCTAGTGCAAGTGGGAGACTGAAGGAAGTTTGCCCTCGAGTCAATAATAAAGTTGTTATTTATATTTCCTTATAAATGTTTATTATTCATGCTAGAATTGTATTAATCGAAAACTTAGTACATGTGTGAATACATAGACAAACAGAGTGTCCCTAGTATGCCTCTAGTTGACTAGCTCGTTAATCAAATATGGTTAAGTTTCCTGACCATAGACATGTGTTGTCATTTGATGAACGAGATCACATCATTAGAGAATGATGTGATGGACAAGACCCATCCGTCAGCTTAGCATTATGATCGTTTAGTTTCATTGGTATTGATTTCTTCATGACTTATACATATTCCTCTGACTATGAGATTATGCAACTCCTGAATATCGGAGGAACACTTTGTGTGCTATCAAACATCACAACGTAACTGGGTGATTATAAAGATGCTCTACAGGTGTCTCCGATGGTGTTTGTTGAGTTGGCATAGATCAAGATTAGGATTTTTCACTCTGAGTATCGGAGAGGTATCTCTGGTCCCTCTCGGTAATGCACATCACTATAAGCCTTGCAAGAAATGTGACTAATGAGTTAGTTACAGGATGATGCATTACAGAACGAGTAAAGAGACTTGCCGGTAACGAGATTGAACTAGGTATGATGATACCGATGATCGATTCTCGGGCAAGTAACATACTGATGACAAAGGGAATAACGTATGTTGTTATGCGGTTGACCGATAAAGATCTTCATAGAATATGTAGGAGCCAATATGAGCATCCAGGTTCCGCTATTGGTTATTGACCAGAGATGTGTCTCGGTCATGTCTACATAGTTCTCAAACCCATAGGGTCTGCACGCTTAACGTTCGGCGACGATTTGTATTATGACTTATGTGTTTTGGTGACCATTTTTTGTTCGGAGTCCCGGATGAGATCATGTACATGAAGAGGAGTCTCTAAATGGTCGAGAGGTAAAGATTGATATATTGGAAGGTTATATACGGACACCGGAATGGTTCCGATAAGTCTCAGGGATTTTTCAGAGTACCGGGAGGCTACCGGACCCCCCCCCCCCCGGGAAAGTTAATGGGCCTATTGGGCCATAGTGGAGAGAGGGAGGCTGCCACAAGAGGTGGGGCGCGCCCCCAAGCCCAAACCGAATTGGACCAGGGTTGGGGGCGTGGCCCCCCTTTCCTTCTCCCTTTCCGCTCTTTCCCCTTTCCCCTTTCCGTTAGTTGGAAGGAGGGGGGCCAAATTCTACTTGACTAGGAGTCCAAGTAGGACTCCCCCTTGGCACGCCCCCCTTCGGCCGGACACCTCCTCCTCCCCTCCTTTATATACGGGGACCGGGGGCACCCCAAAGGCACACCAAGATTTCTCTTAGCTGTGTGCGGTGCCCCCCTCCACAGTTTACCACCTCGGTCATATTGTCGTAGTGCTTAGGTGAAGCCCTACGCAGATCACATCACCAACATAGTCGCCATGTCGTCATGCTAACGAAACTCTCCCTCGACCCTCTACTGGATCAAGAGCTCAAGGGACATCATCGTGCTGAACGTGTGCTGAACACGGAGGTGTCGTACGTTCGGTACTTGGATCGGTTGGATTGTGAAGACGTTCGACTAAATCAACTGCGTTACATACTGCTTCTGCTTTCGGTGTACGAGGGTATGTGGACACACTCTCCCCTCTCGTTGCTATGCATCTCCTAGTTAGATCTTGCGTGATCTTAGGAATTTTTTTCAAATTACTATGTTCCCAACACCACCACCACATGCTATTAATCCTGATATGTCGCAAGTTGTTGATGATGCTACTTCTGCCATGAATGATACTTATGATGATGCTAGTACCTTGCTTGATGATGATGTGCCACTAGGTGAATTTCATGATGAACAAATTGCTAGAGTAACAGAGCATGCTATTGTTGAAACTGATGATGAGGTTGAAACCGAAAATCTTGAAACACCTACTAGGACTAGCCCTCCCAGATATGAATTGCCAAAGGTACCGAAAGGTTATGTTATGAATGAGGAGACAACTAGAGATATTCTTTCTTGTAAGGAGAGTGATGATCTAGAACAATTATTATGCAAGTATAAAGAAAAATCTCTGAATGGTAGAATGAAATGTGATCCTAAGTTTGCTACTTCACCTATATTTATTGATGATAAGGATTATGAATTCTCTGTCGACCCAGAGTTAATTACTTTGGGTGAATCTGCTCCTTTCCATGGTTATGAAACTGAAACTATTGTGGCACATCTTACTAAGTTGAATGACATAGCCACCCTTTTTACTCATGATGAGAAAACTCGCTATTACTATATTCTCAAATTATTTCTGTTCTCATTAAAGAGTGATGCTAAATCTTGGTACAATACTCTTGCTCCTGGTTATGTGCATAGTCCCTAGGATATGATTTATTACTTCTCCAGAAAATATTTCCCTGCTTATAAGAAACAAGCTACCTTACAAGAAATATTTAACTTTGCGCAAATTGAAGAAGAGAGTCTCTTAGAAGCTTGGGGGAGGCTTCTCCAATTGCTTAATGCTTTGCCTGATCATCCTCTTAAGAAAAATGAAATACTTGATATCTTCTATAATGGACGAACTGATGCTTCTAGGGATTTCCTAGATAGTTGTGCTGGTTGTGTTTGGAGGGAACGAATTATGAATAACATATTGGAAAATTATTGAATAACATATTGGAAAGCAAAAGTTGTGTTTGGCAAGCAGAAGAATTATTGAATAACATATTGGAAAATTATGATGATTGGACTCTTCTTGAACCGCCGCTTAAACCCACTCTAAAGAAGAGGGGTATCTTATATCTCAGTCCTGAAGATATGCAAGAGGCAAAGAAATCTCTGAAGGAAAAAGGTATTAAAGCTAAGGATGTCAAAATTGTACCTCCTATTGAAGAAATACATGGGCTTGGTACATCACCACCACCTAAGGTGGTAGAGGTAAATTCTCTAATAAAATTCGATGATAAGGATAATCCTCACAATATGCACCCTAGCCAATGCCTTTATGAATTTGAAAATTATATTAGAAAGCAAGATCACTTCAATGCAAATGTTATGAAACAAATGAAATACAATTCTGATATGATTGCTCACTTGAGTGACTTATTATTTAGAATCTCAAATGATGTTAGAGGTGAGGGAAAGCATGCTTCTATGGTTCAAACTCAATTAGAACAAGTTGCTAAATCTCAAAGAGATTTGCTAGATGAAATGAATAATAATATCAATGACTTTGATGTTAGAGTAGCAACTAGAGGAGGTAAGATGACTCAGGAACCACTTTATCTTGAGGTACACCCAAAAAGAATTGAACACGACTCTTAAAGAGCTAACACTGATGCACATAGTCTTTCTAAAAAGAAAAAGAAGAAGAAGAAAAATGATAGGACTTTGCGTGCCTCTAGTGAATCTGAAGTAGAAAAACCTCCTGATAATGATAATGAAGTTTCTATCTCTGATGCTGGAACTCAACCTGATAGTGAACACTCACTTTCTGATAATGAAAAATATAATGATGAGGTTCATGAAGATACTCAAACAAATAATAAAGAACCAAACAATGATGTTGAGATAGAACCTATAGTTGATCTTGATAACCCACAACCCAAGAATACACGATATGATAAAAGAGACTTTGTTGCTAGAAAACACGGTAAAGAAAGAGAACCGTGTGTTCAAAAACCAATGCCTTTTCCACCTAAGTCAACTAAAAAGAAAGATGATGAAGAATTTGAATGCTTTGTTGAAATGCCGTGGACAGTCTTTTTGCGTACTCGCTTGACTGATATCTTGAAAATGCCTCCTTATGCAAAGTACATGAAATACATCATCGACAATAAGAGAAAAATACCGGAAGCCGAAATCTCCACCATGCTTGCTAATTATACTTTTAAGGATGGAGTACCTAAAAAACTTAGAGATCCGGGAATACCAACTATACCTTGCTCCATCAAAAGAAATCATGTGAAAACAACTTTATGTGATTTGGGAGCTGGTGTTAGTGTTATGCCTTTCTCTCTATATAAAAGACTTGATTTGAATAAACTCACACCTACTGAAATATCTTTGCAAATGGCTGACAAATCTACTGCCATACCTATCGGTATTTGTGAGGATGTGCATGTTGTTGTTGCTAATGTTAATATTATGACTGACTTTGTTATACTTGAGATGCCCGTGGACGACAACATGTTGATTACCCTTGGTAGACCCTTCTTGAATATTGCAGGGGCTGTTATTGAGTGCAATAAAAGCAAGGTCACTTTTCATAGCAATGGTAATGAGCATAAAGTGCACTTTCCGAAGAAACAATTCCAAGTGAATGGTATTAATGTTATTGGAAAAATCTTCGACAATCACTATCGGGAGTTTTCAACTAGCTCTACCTACTGCCAAAAAGAAATATGAAATGCTTATTGTTGGGGACATTCATATCCCCGTTGAGGTAACTTAGTGATTTCCGGAAGTTCTTCGGTTTCATGCTAATTGAAAGTGGTTGTTAATAAGACTTGATGAACCTTATTAATGGATCATTTTTAAGAGGTATGAAGTTGATGAATTTAGTGAGCACTACTCTTCTGTCCCTACCTTTTGTTTTCTGTTTTTATTAGTTAAATAAAATAAAATGCCATATTTTGTCTGTTTTCTGAATTTTCCGTGCAATAAAAAATGACCCAAAAATAAAAGTTGTCAAAATGCTGTGAAAATTCAATACAATTTTTTTCTAAATATTTAAGAATTTTTTGGTGCAAATAACATCAGAGGGAGGTGCACCAGGTGGGCACAACCCATCTGGGCGCGCCAGGACCTCCAGTCGCGCCCTGGTGGGTTGTGGTCCCCACGTGGGCCCTCTCACTTATCTCTTCATACCACATCATCACCTACCTCTAGAAAAAAATCACCATTGCTCTCTCTCTCTCTCTCATGTTCTTGCTCTCAAACCCGCGGATTTCGATCTCTTTGCTTGAAGCTTAGTTTCCGAAACTGTTTCGAGGGATTGTTGCTTGGTATGTGACTCCTGCGTTTGTCCAATTAGTTTTTGCTTTAGTGGTTTATATTCTGAATAAATAGCTACTCCCGGTGCTGCTGTAGATGAGCTTGCATGTTGAATTCTTAGAGTTTTAAGTAGTTTGAATGCTTGCTATGGCCTCTATGTATCCCTATGAGTAGTTGCTATCAATCTTGTAAAGTTTTGTTGATAAATTATTGTCACCAAAACATTTCAGAAAATTGTACGCGGATAGGATGAACCTTTTTGGAAGGAGTTCTTCGAGGAGGAGATCCTCGAGGGCATCCTCTAGTGACAGCTCCGCTCGTCGGTCTTATGTTGAACCAAGTGAAAGTTCCATATGAGATGATGCCACCAAAACATGTCTATGGCCATGTGATGATTATATGGTGAGTGTGGGCATTAAGGAGGAATTTGAGCAATATGTTCATAGTGCCGATCTTGGTCCCTACATTTCAGATAAGTGCAATCAACACCACACTCTCACAGAATCATTTGTTAAAAGATCTAAATTCCATCCCCGTGAGTCCAGGGTGTCATTAAACTGTATGAATTTTTTACCATATCACTAGAGAGATTTGCTCAACATTGCAAAATCCCATTCCGGGGTTCTCTAGACGAACCAACAAGGTTTGAGTTTCAAGCGTTCTTGACTAGTCTTTGCTACGGTGAGACTAGGGGGGTGACGAAAGGTAGAATAAAGAGCATTCATTTTCCCGCAATTCAGTACTTCGCATTATTTAATGGGAAATGTATTGTAGGAAAACAAGATTTTAGAACACTTTGTGCTCCAGATTTGAGCCTCATATGTACCGCTCTCACCGGTGACTGAAGCTATAATCTTGGAGCGATTGTCGCACGCAAATTGCAACACAATGCCTAATAGTGGTTATTTCTATGGTGGCATTTATGCCACACATTTAGCACGAGAGCTGGGTGTTTCACCTTTACCCTATGACCCTATTTTACCCACACAATATTTAGACTTTGATGCTATGAAACGCCATAAGATCCTTAAAGGTGAACCTCATAATTTCACCTATAAATTTTTGTTTAATCAAGACTCTATTGTGCACACATATTGGCCTTCTCTCTTTGATTCTCACAGCAAGGGAAGATACTTTGTTCTTGAGAGCGAGGCCCGAGCTCACAACGCGGCGGTGGTAGCCGCACGGCAGGCTGAGGCATCTGCACCGAGAGCCTCAGTGAGCTACCACCCCGACTATTATCCAAACTACTGATTGATTACCAGGTTAGGCCAAAAGCCTAAGCTTGGGGGAGTACATATTTCCACCGACTTTACATTCATGTTCACACATTTCATTCCAGTTGTCGGTGTCCACACTTTTTCATTGTACTATCCATGTCAAATTTATTTTCTTGCCTTCTTCTTGTGTGTTTGAAAAACTTTGAGAAAATCCAAAAATATTTCCCGCTTCTTTTTTATTTTTCTTTCTAGAGTAGTTAGCTGTAGCCCTAGAAAGAAAACCCAAAAAGATTTCCTTGTTCTCCTTTTGCTTGTTGGGAGCTTTCCCGTGTAAATAGTTTTTCTCATTTTTGCTTGTTCCCTTTTTATTTTCTTGTTCAAGAAAACCCAAAACTCGAAAAATATTTTAGTGTGTTCCTCTGAATTTTTCTTTCTTTTTATTGAGTCGTACCGAGGAGAAGACCACGATGAAAATGTTGAGTGGCTCTCATTTGCACTATTGTTGATCTAACGAACAACACATTTTACCTTGTCTTCTCCTGTTGAATAAAATGCTTGCAGATTCCAACTTAGTCCACGACACTCTTGCACTATTATTATTTTCATATCGTTCAGTCGTGCAAGTGAAAGACAATAATCACAATATTCGATGAACTGGCCGTGGTAGAGAGAAACAAGTATGAACTCGACTTGTTCTGTTTTTTGTAAATATGTTTAACCTAGTATCCATGATTCAACCCATTATGATTAAACATGCTTACAATGACAATTAGAGATTATAGTTTCTCATGCCATGTATAAGTAGTTAGGAGTGGATAATGATTTATCTTGGATGTCAACATTGCGTTAAAATGATTGTGATATAGTATGATGATATGGTATCCTCCTCTGAATATTTGAGTGGCTTGACTTGGCACATGTTCATGCATGTAGTTGAATCAAAACCAACATAGCCTCTATGATATTTATGTTCATGGTGTTCATATCCTACTCATGCTGGTGTCCAATGTTACTTATGCATAATGCATGTTCATGACCGTTGTTGCTCTCTAGTTGGCTGCTTCTCAATCTATTTGCTAGCCTTCGCCTGTACTAGGTGGGAACTCTGCTTGTACACCCAAAATCTTGAACCCAAGTTATTCGAGATGAGTCCACCATACGTACCTATATGCGGTATTACCCTACCGTTCTAAGTAAATTTGCATGTGCCATCTCTAAAAACTTCAAATAAATATCATTTTTGTGTGCCTGGATCGTTCATGGAGTGACAGGAGGTAGTTGGTATCTTCCATGCTAAGCGGGTTATTCTCAGGTTGAGTGTTTATTCACTCGCCATTGCACGAGAAAAATGGCGGTAATAGGGATTCCAGTCCCAAACTGCAAACAGAAAAGGCTTTCAAATAATCAAACAAAAACTCCTATGGAGTCATAACCTTTACTTTATCGCATGGGAACCGCCACTAGCATGTTTAGCATGGAAGACATAGATAACTAATGGTCGTCAAGTAAACGAGAAGGGTGCATTTCTCAAAATTTCATTTACCTCTATTTTAAAAACTTCAGCTCTGGCACCTCTGCAAATCACTACTTCCCTCTACGAAGGGACTTTCTATTTACTTTTATGTTGTGACATCACCTTCTAAAATAAGTGCTAGAACCGGAGAGCACTGTTATCATGCTGATGCATTGTGTGTAGCTAATGTTGGGTGCATCATGACTGGATCTTTTCTACCATGAATTACAATGTTTAGTCGTTGCTTGGACTTTGGAGGTGCTCTGCATTTATGTTTTGCGGTCTCAGAAAGGACTAGCGAGATACCACTATTGTCATATTATATCATGGTTGTTTTGATAACGTGTGGTTGTTTGAGATATCTTATTATTGCTCGCTAGCTGATTATGTCATTGCTATGAGTTAATATAATTTTTAAGAGTTATTATCGGCATGGTTAGTTATAATATTGGCTGAAAACCTGGGTGCTGTTTGAGCTTATTTATGCAAACAAGAGCAAAAGAGTTCGTACAAGTTTTTCTTTTTCACTTTCAGTTTATCAACTGAATTGCTTGAGGACAAGCAAAGGTTTAAACTTGGGGGAGTTGATATGTCTCCAACGTATCTACTTTTCCTAACGCTTTTCCTCTTTTTTTGGACTCTAATTTGCATGATTTGAATGAAACTAACCCTAGCCTGACACAGTTTTCAGCAGAACTACCATGGTGTTGTTTTTGTGCAAAAATAAAAGTTCTTGGAACGGAACAAAACTTTGCGAGGATTTTTCGTATCAATAAAGAGAATTTCTGGAGCCAAGATACACTGGAGGGGGGCACTCAGGTGGACACAACCCACCAGGGCGCCCCCCTCCAGGCGCGCCAAGGTGGGTTGTCCCCACCTGGTAGCCTCGCAGACCCTGAAACCGACGCTATAAAATCCTATTTTTTCAGAAAAAATTAAGGAAAAAGCATTATCCGTTCCACGAGACGGAGCCGCCATCACCTCCTCTTCTTCATCGGGAGGCCAGATCTGGAGTCTGTTTGGGGCTCCAGAGAGGGGGATCTGACGATGACACGTACCTAGGGTAGGGCAATAGACCTGATCTAAGCACCCTCCCCAAGTACACTACCATACAGTCAAAGACATTCAAAGGACAACAAATCCTACCGACTGAAATCACCTCAGGGTGCAGCTCACTCGACCATGGGTTCCACTCGGACAACCCAATTCCATTCGACTAGGATATAATCATTCAACCACATCGGAAACCACTCGGAGTACAGAAGATCTAAGGTCACTCTGGATGACAACGGTCAGGCGTTCACTGCGTAGTCTTAAAGATCATTTATATCACTTTAATGCTAGCATTACCAGTAACGTCCCCTCTTTATGTACATTGAACTCTATGTAACGGGGAATGGCTGGGGTCCTGGCGCACTCTATATAAGCCACCCCTCCTCTGAGACAAGGGTTCACACCCCCTATAACTTCACGCATAATCCAATCGACCAGCCTCCGGGCACCGAGACATAGGGTTGTCATACGTCTCCGTCGTATCTATAATTTTTTATTGTTCCATGCCAATATTCTACAACTTTAATATACTTTTGGCAACTTTTTATACTATTTTTGGGACTAACATATTGATCCAGTGCCCAGTGCCAGTTCCTGTTTGTTGCATGTTTTTTGTTTCGCAGAATATCCATATCAAACGGAGTACAAACGGGATAAAAATTGACGGAGATTTTTTTGGAATATATATGATTTTTGGGAAGAAAAATCCACGCGAGACGGTGCCCGAGGTGGCCACGAGGCAGGGGGGTGCCTGCCCCCCTGGGCGCGCCCCTGACCCTCGTAGGCCACCCGTAAGGTGGTTGATGCCCTTCTTTCTCTGCAAGAAAGCTAATATCCGGATAGAGATCGTGTTAAAATTTCGGCCCAATCGGAGTTACGGATCTCCGGGAATATAAGAAATGGTGAAAGGCAAGAATCTGAGAACGCAGAAACAGAGAGAGACAGAGAGACAGATCCAATCTCGGAGGGGCTCTCACCCCTCCCGTTCCATGGAGGCCATGGACTAGAGGGGAAACCCTTCTCCCATCTAGGGAGGAGGTCAAGGAAGAAGAAGAAGGAGGGGGGCTCTCTCCGCCTCGCTTCCGGTGGCACCGGAGTGCCACCGGGGGCCATCATCATCACCGCGATCTACACCAACACCTCCGCCATCTTCACCAACATCTCCATCACCTTCCCCCCTCTATCTACAGCGGTCCATTCTCCCGCAACCCTCTGTACCCTCTACTTGAACATGGTGCTTTATGCTTCATATTATTATCCAATGATGTGTTGCCATCCTATGATGTCTGAGTAGATTTTCGTTGTCCTATCGGTGGTTGATGAATTGCTATGATTTATTTAATTTTCTTGTGGTTATGTTGCTGTCCTTTGGTGCCCATCATATGATTGCGCGCGTGGATCACACCCTAGGGTTAGTTGTTTGTTGATAGGACTATGTATTGGAGGGCAAGAGTGACAGAAGCTTCAACCTAGCATAGAAATTGATGCATACGGGATTGAAGGGGGACCAATATATCTTAATGCTATGGTTGGGTTTTACCTTAATGAACATTAGTAGTTGCGGATGCTTGCTAATAGTTCCAATCATAAGTGCGTAGAATTCCAAGTCAGGGATGACATGCTAGCAGTGGCCTCTCCCACATAATACTTGCTATCGGTCTAGTAAAGTAGTCAATTGCTTAGGGGCAATTTCGCAACTCCTACCACCATTTTTCCACACTCGCTATATTTACTTTATTGTGTCTTTACTTAAACAGCCCCTACTTTTTATTTATGTAATCTTTATTATATTGCAAACATATCCAACAACACCTAAAAAGTACTTCTAGCTTCATAGTTGTTCTAGGTAAAGCGAATGTCAAGCGTGCGTAGAGTTGTATCAGTGGTCGATAGAACTCGAGGGAATATTTGTTCTGCCTTTAGCTCCTCGTTGGGTTCGACACTCTTACTTATCGAAAACTGTTGCGATCCCCTATACTTGTGGGTTATCAAGACCTTTTTCTGGCGCCGTTGCCGGGGAGCAATAGCGTGGGGTGAATATTCTCGTGTGTGCTTGTTTGCTTTATCACTAAGTAATTTTTATTTGCTGTTCTTAGTTGTTCTCTATCTTTAGTTATGGATATGGAACACAAAATACCAAAAAAATTAGGGGTACTTGCTACTCATGGAGATGGGGAATCTCCTAAAACCCTCGATGCTGGTTATGTGAAAAATATTATGTACTACTTTAATAATCCTGAGAAAACCCCATTCAATTATGTAATGGGAGTAACGTTAGATCAATGTGAATACTTTAGGGATTATCACTTGACACAGAAAGGGAAACTATTATGGGATCAAATTCATATATTGAAGTGGTATGCTCGACAAGTATGCTTGAGTTATGATTATACTTGTTGCTCTAGGATGAAGGCTCCACACCTTCCCTTTTTATGCAAATTTAATGATAATAAAACCTTAGCTTCTTATGCTAATGGTATATATGATTACTATGATGTGGAACAAATAGAAGAATTTGTTGCTTTTATGGGTGCTTATGAAATTGAATCTATGTTTAAAGAGTTTGAAGATTTTGATGATGCTATTTATAGACCTGAAAATTTAGCTATCCTGAAATATTGTTATGAGAATTATGAATACAATTACGAAATTAATGCGCTTATTGAGAAAGTCTCTGCTGTCTAAGAAGAGACTAATATTTTGCAGGAATCTATGGAAGAAGAAGTTGATGAAACTATCAGCTCATTGGATGAAAAAGATGAGGAAGAGAGCGAAGAACAAAAGGAAGAAGAGCGGATTAGCTACCCGTGAACACCTTCTAATGAGAGTAACTCTTCAACTCATACATTGTTTAATTCCCCTTCGTGCTTACCGAAGGATGATTGCTATGATGATTGTTATGATCCCGTTGATTCTGTTGCAATATCCCTTTTTGATGATGCTTGTGGCCAAGATGCCAATATGAATTATGCTTATGGAGATGAACTTGCTATAGTTCCTTATGTTAAACATGAAATTGTTGCTATTGCACCCACGCATGATAGTCCTATTATCTTTTTGAATTCTCCCGACTACACTATATCGGAGAAGTTTGCACTTATTAAGGATTATATTGATGGTTTGCCTCTTACCATTGCACATGATGATTTTGATGAATATAATATGCATGTGCTTGCTGCTCCTACTTGCAATTATTATGAGAGAGGAACTATATCTCCACCTCTCTATGTTTCCAACATGGTAAAATTGCAAGAAACTGTTTATATTATGCATTGACATTTACTTTGTGTGCATGAATTGTTCTTTTATGACATGCTGATGCATAGGAAGAGAGTTAGACTTTGTTATTGCATGATATATGTTGCTTTGTGCTCACTATTAAATTACAAATCATTGTTAATTAAAATTGGCTTTGATATACCTTGGGATCCGGGTGGATTCACTACTTGAGCACTATATGCCTAGCTTAATGGCTTTAAAGAAAGCGCTGCCAGGGAAACAACCCGGAAGTTTTAGAGAGTCATTTATTTCTGTTGTGTGCTTTTACAAAGTTTAAATAAAAAAATAATGTGCCAAGGTTTTCCTTTAGGATGTTTACATTTGCTTGATGGTTTGTACGGTGCAGGACAGAAACTTTAGCTGTAGTGCACGATTTTACATTTTTAGCTGGAATGTCAAATGGTTTTGATTCTTTTCGCAATGTCTTCCTATAAATTTTTTTATTTTTACTAATTTTGGTAGAATTTTTCAAGTATCAGAAGTATGGTTAATGTTCAGATTATTACAGACTATTCTGTTTTAGACAGATTCTGTTTTTGATGCATAGTTTGCTTGTTTTGATGAAACCATCAATTTATATTAGTGGATTAAGCCATGAAAAAGTTATATTACAGTAGACACAATGAAAAAACAAAATATTAATTGGTTTGCAACAGTACTTAAAGTAGTGATTTGCTTTATTATACTAACGGATCTTACCGAGTTTTCTGTTGAAGTTTTGTGTGGATGAAGTGTTCGATGATCGAGAAGGTCTCGATGTGAGAAGAAGGAAGAGAGGAAAGAGATAAAGCTTGGGGATGCCGAGGCACCCCAAGTAAATATTCAAGCAGACTCAAGCACCTAAGCTTGGGGATGCCCCGGAAGGCATCCCCTCTTTCTTCAACAAGTATCGGTATGTTTTCGGATTCGTTTCGTACATGCGATATGTGCAATCTTGGAGCGTATTTTGCATTTAGTTTTCATTTTTCTTTTATGCACCATGCTGGTATGAGGTAGTCCTTGGTTGATTTATAGAATGCTCTATGCACTTCACTTAAATCTTTTGAGTATGGCTTTAGAGAGTGCTTCATGTGCTTCACTTATATCATTTGAAGTTTGGATTGCTTGTTTCTCTTTACATAGACAACCGCCATTTGTAGAATGCTCTTTTGCTTCACTTATATTTGTTAGAGAACGGGCATATCTTTTGTAGAGAGAATTGAACTCTCTTGCTTCACTTATATCTATTTAGAGAGATGATAGGAATTGGTCATTCACATGGTTAGTCATAAAATCCTAGATAAAACTTGTAGATCACTGGATATGATGTGTTTGATTCCTTGCAATAGTTTTGCAATATAAAGATGGTGATATTAGAGTCATGCTAGTGGGTAGTTGTGGATTGTAGAAATACTTGTGTTGAGGTTTGTGATTCCCGTAGCATGCACGTATGGTGAACCGTTATGTAACGAAGTTGGAGCATGAGGTATTTATTGATTGTCTTCCTTATGAGTGGCGGTCGAGGACGAGCGATGGTCTTTTCCTACCAATATATCCCCCTAGGAGCATGCGCGTAGTACTTTGTTTCAATGACTAATAGATTTTTGCAATAAGTATGTGAGTTATTTATGACTAATGTTGAGTCCATGGATTATACGCACTCTCACCCTTCCATCATTTCTAGCCTCTCTAGTACCGCACAACTTTCACCGGTACCATAAACCCACCATATACCTTCCTCAAAATAGCCACCATACCTACCTATCATGGCATTTCCATAGCCATTCCGAGATATATTGCCATGCAACTTCCATCATCATCATATACATGACTTGAGCATTCATTGTCATATTGCTTTGCGTGATCGTAAGATAGCTACCATGATGTTTTCATGGCTTGTCCGTTTTTTGATGTCATTGCTACGCTAGATCATTGCACATCCCGGTACACCGCCGGAGGCATTCATATAGAGTCATATCTTTGTTCTAGATATCGAGTTGTACTATTGAGTTGTAAGTAAATAAAAGTGTGATGATCATCATTATTAGAACATTGTCCCATGTGAGGTTATCAAAATAAAAGTGGCCAAAGAAGCCCCCCCCCCAAAAAAAACAGAGAAAGGCCAAAGAAGCCTACAAAAAACAAAAAAAACAAAAAAAATGAGAGAAAAAGAGAGAAGGGGCAATGTTACTATCCTTTTACCACACTTGTGCTTCCGAGTAGCACCATGTTCTTCATATAGAGAGTCTCTTGAGTTATCACTTTCATATACTAGTGGGAATTTTCATTATAGAACTTGGCTTGTATATTCCAACGATGGGCTTCCTCAAATTCCCTAGGTCTTAATGAGCAAGCAAGTTGGATGCACACCCACTTAGTTTCAGTTAGAGCTTTCATATACTTATAGCTCTAGTGCATCCGTTGCATGGCAATCCCTACTCACTCACATTGATATCTATTGATGGGCATCTCCATAGCTCGTTGATACGCCTAGTTGATGTGAGACTATCTTCTCCTTTTTGTCTTCCCCACAACCACCATTCTATTCCACCTATAGTGCTATGTCCATGGCTCATGCTCATGTATTGCGTGAAAGTTGAAAAGGTTTGAGAACGTCAAAAGTATGAAACAATTGCTTGGCTTGCCATCGGGGTTGTGCATGATGTGAATATTTTGTGTGGTGAAGATGGAGCATAGCCATACTATATGATTTTGTAGGGATAACTTTCTTTGGCCATGTTATTTTGAAAAGACATGATTGCTTTATTAGTAGGCTTGAATTATTATTGTTTTTATGTCAAATGATAGACTATTGCTTTGAATCACTCGTGTCTTTATATTCATGCCATGATTAGATATGTGATCAAGATTATGCTAGGTAGCATTCCACATCAAAAATTATTTTTTTATCATTCACCTACTTGAGGACGAGCAGGAATTAAGCTTGGGGATGCTGATACGTCTCCGTCATATCTATAATTTTTGATTGTTCCATGCCAATATTCTACAACTTTCATATACTTTTGGCAACTTTTTATACTATTTTTGGGACTAACATATTGATCCAGTGCCCAGTGCTAGTTCCTGTTTGTTGCATGTTTTTTGTTTCGCAGAATATCCATATCAAACGGAGTCCAAACAGGATAAAAATTGACGGAGATTTTTTTGGCATATATATGATTTTTGGGAAGAAAAATCCACGCGAGACGGTGCCCGAGGTGGCCATGAGGCAGGGGGGCGCGCCTACCCCCCTGGGCGCGCCCCTGACCCTCGTAGGCCACCCATAAGGCGGTTGATGCCCTTCTTTCGCCGCAAGAAAGCTAATATACGAATAGAGATCGTGTTAAAATTTCAGCCCAATCGGAGTTACGGATCTCCGGGAATATAAGAAACGGTGAAAGGGAAGAATCTGAGAACGCAGAAACAGAGAGAGACAGAGAGACAGATCCAATCTCGGAGGGGATCTCGCCCCTCCCGTGCCATGGAGGCCATGGACTAGAGGGGAAACCCTTCTCCCATCTAGGGAGTAAGTCTAGGAAGAAGAAGAAGGAGGGGGGCTCTCTCCCCCTCGCTTCCGGTGGCACCGAAGTGCCACCGGGGGCCATCATCATCACCGCGATCTACACCAACACCTCCGCCATCTTCACCAACATCTCCATCACCTTCCCCCCTCTATCTACAGCGGTCCACTCTCCCGCAACCCTCTATACCCTCTACTTGAACATGGTGCTTTATGCTTCATATTATTATCCAATGATGTGTTGCCATCCTATGATGTCTGAGTAGATTTTCGTTGTCCTATCGATGGTTGATGAATTGCTATGATTGATTTAATTTGCTTGTGGTTGTGTTGTTGTCCTTTGGTGCCCATCATATGATTGCGCGCGTGGATCACACCCTAGGGTTAGTTGTTTGTTGATAGGACTATGTATTGGAGGGCAAGAGTGACAGAAGCTTCAACCTAGCATAGAAATTGATGCATATGGATTGAAGAGGGACCAATATATCTCAATGCTATGGTTGGGTTTTACCTTAATGAACATTAGTAGTTGCGGATGCTTGCTAATAGTTCCAATCATAAGTGCATAGAATTCCAAGTCAGGGATGACATGCTAGCAGTGGCCTCTCCCACATAATACTTGCTATTGGTCTAGTAAAGTAGTCAATTGCTTAGGGGCAATTTCGCAACTCCTACCACCACTTTTCCACACTCGCTATATTTACTTTATTGTGTCTTTAGTTAAACAGCCCCTACTTTTTATTTATGTAATCTTTAATATCTTGCAAACATATCCAACAACACCTAAAAAGTACTTCTAGCTTCATAGTTGTTCTAGGTAAAGCGAATGTCAAGCGTGCGTAGAGTTGTATCGGTGGTCGATAGAACTCGAGGGAATATTTGTTCTGCCTTTAGCTCCTCGTTGGGTTCGACACTCTTACTTATCGAAAACTATTGCGATCCCCTATACTTGTGGGTTATCAGGCTGTTACTTCCTCTGAGAAAGGCCTGAACTCGTAAATCTTGCATGCACAACTTCACCGTAGCTACGATCTTGCCTCCTCATACCTACCCCCATTCTACTGTCAGACTTAGAACCACGAAAATTGGCGCCCACCTTGGGGCAAGTGTCTTAGCGACTTTCTGATGAGGTTGCAATTTTCCTGAGTCCTATCATCATGGTTTCCGGCAGAGGTTTGGCTGAGGGCAGTGAGATCCGTCTCGGCGCGCTTGTCTTCATCGCTGACGACTCCGCTTGGCTTCAGGAAGCTCCCCTCGACATCGAGACACTCCCCGTCGGCGGGGCGACGCACTTTCACGCGTGTGTTCACGGCGTCCTTCTGCGGCAGCCGTCGACCCAGTATCGGTCGGCTCCCATGGTGTCTTCACTCCCCGTTGTTCGCCGTCGCAAGTGGTCCGGTCGGTCACGGCTTCAGCTGTGGGTGAAGCATGCGGTGGCACGTCAGTCGGCCACCCCTAAAATTGCGGGAATCGAGCACGACGAATCTCTCTATGGCATGTTTGATCTATCAACTGGCTCTGTCGAGACCCTATCCGAGTGCGACAGCAGCGACCGCGCATCGGAGGTCGTGATGGTCGACACGCCACATAGCCCGCCTGGCATGTGTCGCAATGACGGCGGCGACGATCCATCGCGAGTTCACGAGGAGTACCACCCCGAAACCCTCTCTTCTAAGAAGAGGGAGGAACTTCACCGCCGCAATATGGAGGCGCTCCACATGGCCATTGTCGGAGAGACCTGTGAGGCTCGGGCCTTGGAGGCAGCATGCTTGGCCACTTTGGTTGAGCGCACTCGACTGGAGAACCTTCAGCGTGCACTCGACGAGCGTGCTCGGCGGCAGATCCCCGAATCCATTTGGCGGTAGCGGGAGCTGTTCCCGCCTGAACCACATGTATTTCGCACTCTGATCTAGAACCTTACAGCTGCAGCCCGCATAGCAAAGTCTATTCAGCTGTCCCAGTCAGAAGCTGGTAGAGGTTTGATGCAGATCAGAGCGCTGCTTTGAGCAGCCGGAGAGCAGAACACTGCAGTATCTCAGTCGCGTAACAGAATCATAGCAGATTTGTGGTGGCTGACACAGTTCAGTCGGCTCACAGCCCAAGATTGCCTCTGCGGCGTGAAGGGCGAGGGCATCGTCAAGGGCAGTACCTGGGTTGGAACCACGAGAAGCATGATCATCGGCTCGACCGTGATGACCGTCGTCGAGTGCCTATGCCCCCTCCGAGGGGCGGATCATACGTGCCCCGGAATTATGATGATAGGCGCCCATACAGTGAGGAGCAGAGGATGCCAGTCGACCCAAGGGAGCCAGGGTTTAATGCGAGGTCAATTCTGGTACAAGGTCTAGTGGATAGGAATCGAGCACACAGAGAAGGGCAGGACAATGATCGCCCGACTGGAAACAGAGTGCATGTTTCTGGTCCCGAGTGTTTTAGCAGAGCCATCAGGGCGGCAGAGATCCCCCAACTTCAGGTTGGCGACTGGAGTTAGTAAGTTCACTGGTGAATCGAAGCCTGACATTTGGCTTGAGGATTATCGAGTGGCTATTCAGATCGGTGGTGGAAACGATGAGGTGGCCATGAAACACCTTCCCCTGATGCTTGAATGGTCAGCTAGAGCTTGGTTGAATCAGTTGGCTCCAGGTAGTATATTCAGCTGGGAGGAGTTAGCCCGAGTGTTTGTGAGAACATTTGAGGGCACATGCAAACGACCTGCAGGGTTGACAGAGTTGCAGCATTGTGTGCAAAAACCGAATGAAACTTTGAGGGATTACATCCAGAGATGGACCACTTTGCATCACACTATAGAGAATGTGTCTCAGCATCAAACAGTTTGCGCCTTCAAGGAGGGCGTTCGGTATAGAGAGCTTAACCTGAAACTCGGTCGGACAGGAGACATGACACTGACCCGAATGATGGAAATAGCCACTCGGTACACAAATGGCGAAGAAGAAGAGCGACTCCACAGTGGCAAGGGCAAACCAGTCGGCCAGGATACTAGAGGAGGTAATTCCAATCGGAAGCAGAAGCACAAAGCGGAGCCTGCGGCTCCTGGAGAGGTTATAGTCTCAACCCAAGGAAAATTTAAGGGAAAGCCTAAAGGGCCCTGGACCCCCAAGAAGGTAAAAGATTCAGCAGGGAACGACGTGTTGGATTTACCATGTCACATTCACATCAAGAAGGCTGAAGAGGGTAATCTGATTTATCCCAAACATACCACTCGACAGTGTCGAGTCCTTATACAGCAGTTCCGAGGAAAACAACCCAGTTGAAAGGATCGATATAGTTGACTAGAAGGGGGGTGAATAGGCAACTAACAATTTTTAGCTTTTCTTTACCAAATTAAACTTTGCATCAAAGTAGGTTGTCTAGATGTGCAACTAAGTGAGCAAGCTATATGATGCAACAACAACGAGCACACAAGCAAGCAAGGGAAGTAACACAAATAAGCTTGCACAAGTAAAGGTACGAGATAACCAAGAGTGGAGCCAGTGAAGACGAGTTGTGTTACCGAAGTTCCTTCCTTTTGAGGGGAAGTATGTCTCCGTTGGAGCGGTGTGGAGGCACAATGCTCCCCAAGAAGCCACTAGGGCCACCGTATTCTCCTCACGCCCTCACACAATGTGAGATGTCGTTATTCCACTATTGGTGCCCTTGGAGGCGGCGACCGGACCTTTACAAACAAGGTTGGGGCAATCTCCACAACTTAATCGGAGGCTCCCAACAACACCATGAAGCTTCACCACAATGGACTATGGCTCCGTGGTGACCTCAACCGTCTAGGGTGCTCAAACACCCAAGAGTAACAAGATCTGCTATGGATTAGTGGGGGAATCAAATTTCTCTTGGTGGAAGTGTAGATCGGGGCCTTCTCAATCAATCCCGAGCAAATCAACAAGTTTGATTGGCTAGGGAGAGAGATCGGGCGAAAATGGAGCTTGGAGCATTAATGGAGCTTTGGGGGAAGAGGTAAGTCTTCTTGGAGAAGGAGACCCCTTTATATAGTGGGGGGACACATCCAACTGTTATGGAGCCCGCAACCCGCATCTGGGCGGTACTACCGTAGATGGAGCGGTAGTACCGCTGCCACAACGGTACTACCGCTGTGGCAAGCGGGCATAGGTTAACCAGGGATGAGAAAGAAGAAGTACGCGCACACGAACGATACTACCGCCCTGCGGGCGGTACTACCGCTAGTGAGCGGTACTGTTGCTCCCTACAGCCGCTGAAAAAACAGAGGAGGGCAACAAGCTGTGCGGCAGTTGGAGCGAACATAGGAGCAGTACTACCGCTTAAACAAGCGGTACTACCGCTCCCTACTGCCATCCCTACTACCGCCCCCCTGCGTGGTATTTTACGAAAACCCGACACGAAAAAGTTGAGACCACAGTAGGGGCGGTAGTACCAGCGGTACTAACAAGCGGTACTAGCGCCGGTCGGCGGTACTACCGCCCTGGCCGCGGTACTACCGCGTAGCACAAGACACCCCTTGTTTTGCACAACACGGAAACGCCAACAGGCAGGAAGACAGCGAGGGTGCAAGGAAAATGTGTACGTGATGATTCCACCCATACTCTTCCGAAACGGATCCCCTCTTGATAGTACGGTTATCCCTACGACTCAATTCCACCGAAAAGAAACGAAGGAAAATAATCCGTCTAAAGTGAAGTCCTCGAGGGGAACAATCGCAAAGTGCCCTTATAATAGATCACCTGAAACACTCAGTGCACACGATTAGTCCGCAAACGTATTGTCATTAATCACCAAAACTACTTGAGGGATAAATATGCCCTTAAACCAGTGAGAAAGAGAAGGAATCTGATAAGGATGAGGACAAGGATGAAGATGATGAAGGATTCCCCAATGTCAATTCCACTTTGGTGATTTTCGCTGACATTGAAAGTAAAAGTCGACTGAAAGTCATCAACAGAGAAGTAAATATGGTTGCTCCGGCAACGACGACATATCTAAAATGGTCAAAGACTCCCATCACATTCGACCATTCTGACCACCCGCCACACGCACCCACCCCCGGGAAGCAAGCGTTGGTGGTCGACCCGGTCGTTGGGGCACCCAATTGACCAAAGTCCTGATGGATGGCGGTAGTGGTTTGAACATTTTGTATGCTGAGACTCTCTGAGGGATGAGCATTCCGATGTCCAAGCTCAGCGAGAGCAACATCCGGTTCCATGGAGTTATACCTAGAAAGAAAGCCAATTCACTCGGCCAGATCACTCTTGACGTGGTTTTCGGTAATTCAAAGAATTACCGTAAGGAAAAGTTGACATTTGAAGTTGTGGATTTTCACAGTGCCTATCATGCTATCCTGGGCAGAACTGTGTATGCTCGTTTCATGGCTCGACCATGTTACGTGTACCTCAAACTCAAGATGCCTGGCCCTAGGGGCGTGATTATAGTCACTGGTAGTCGGCAGCGAGCAAAAGAGTGCTTCCAAAAAGGCTCGAAGATTGCCGATGAACAGATGGCAGCAGTAGAAATGGAAGAATACAAGAAGACTGCAGATCCGAGTGATTTGTTGAGAGCTAAGAAGCCTGCTTCAGAATCTGCATTTAAATCGTCTGGTGAAACAAAGTCAGTTCATATTCACCCGACTGATCCCAATGCTGCTCCGACTCATATTTCAACAACACTCGACAGCAAATAGGAAGAAGCGCGCATCCAATTCCTCCATGAGAATTGGGACATCTTTGCAGGGAAACCTTCTGACATGCCAGGTGTACCTAGGGGACTGGCTGAGCACCATTTGTGAGTCGACCCAAAAGCAAAACCTGTCAAAGAGCATCTCCGACGGTCTGCCATGGAGAAAAGAAAGGCAATTGGCGAGGAAGTGGCTCGGCTCCTGGCAGCTAAGTTCATCCGAGAGATTTACCACCCCGAGTGGCTCGCCAATGTCGTCCTAGTTCCCAAAAAAGATGATTCACTTCGTATGTGTATTGACTTCAAGCATATCAATCGGGCCTGCCCGAAAGATCACTTCCCTCTCCCCCGCATCGATCAAATAGTTGACTTGACTGCGGGATGTGAGCGATTGTCCTTTCTGGACGCGTACTCCGGGTACCATCAGATCCGACTGTATGGACCCGACGAAATAAAACAGCTTTTATCACCCCATTCGGGTGCTTTTGCTATGTTACTATGCCTTTTGGTCTCAAGAATGCTGGTGCCACATTCATGCACATGATACAGAAGTCCCTGCTCACTCAAATCAGTCAAAATGTGGAAGCATACATGGATGACATCATGGTTAAGTCGCATAAAGGTTCTGACCTGCTAACTGACCTCGCTGAAACCTTTGCCAATCTGAGAAGATATGATATCAAGCTTAACCCATCGAAGTGTACATTCGGAGTTCCGGGTGGAAAGTTACTCGGTTTCCTCGTTTCCGAACGTGGTATCAATGCAAACCCAGAGAAAGTTGGCGCAATACTCCGAATGAAATGCTTTGTGCGCATCCACGACATTCTGAAGCTTACTGGTTGTTTGGCCGCTTTGAGTCGATTCATCTCTCATCTTGGTGAAAAGGCATTGCCTCTTTACCGATTGATGAAGAAATCTGATAAGTTCGAGTGGACTCCTGAAGCTGATGCAACATTTGCAGAGCTCAAATCCCTACTCTCCACCCAGCCGGTGCTCGCTGCTCCAATCCGCAAAGAGCCTTTACTGCTTTATATTGCAGCCACTGGACAAGTTGTCAGTACAGTACTCACGATCGAGCAGGAAGAAGAAGGTAAGTCCTATAAGGTTCAGCGCCCAGTGTAATATATTTCTGAGGTATTAACTCCGTCCAAGCAGAGATATCCGCATTATCAGAAGCTTGTCTATGGAATGTACTTGACCACGATGAAGGTTGCACATTATTTCTCAGATCACTCTATCACAGTCGTCAGTGATGCTCCATTGTCAGAAATTCTGAACAACAGAGATGCAACTAGTCGAGTGGCAAAGTGGGCGATTGAACTCCTTCAATTGGATATCAAGTTTGAGGCAAAGAAAGCAATCAAGTCCCAGGCAATAGAAGATTTCCTCGTCGAGTGGATCGAACAACAGCAACCGATTCAAGTTCACTCAGAACATTGGACTATGTTCTTTGATGGATCCAAGATGTTGAATGGTTCTGGTGCTAGAGTAGTTCTGGTATCCCCGCGAGGTGACAAACTCAGTTATGTCCTTCAGATTCACTTTGATTTCTCCAACAATGAAGCTGAATACGAAGCACTTCTGTATGGGTTGCGAATGGCCATTTCACTCGGCGTCCGTCGCCTAATGGTCTACGGCGACTCAAATTTGGTGGTCAATCAAGTGATGAAGGAGTGGGACGTCAGAAGCCCAGCTATGACTGGTTATTGCAATGCAGTGAGAAAGTTAGAAAAGAAGTTTGAAGGGCTAGAGCTCCACCATATTCCCTGACTGAAGAACCAAGCAGCGGATGACCTGGCAAAGATAGATTCCAAGCAGGAGCCCATTCCCAGCAATGTGTTCTTAGAGCATCTTCACACACCGTCAGTTCAAGAGGATCCCTTCACAGAAGAGCCACTGCAACCTAAGAGTTCTACTGATCCGACTGAAGTTGAAATCCCAGCTATTGTCGACTTAATCATGGAGGTTTTGGTTGTCATTCCTGACTGGACAGCGTCTTATATCGCATATATTCTCAGGAAAGAACTTCCAGAAGATGAAGATGAAGCACGACAGATCGTCCGTCGATCCAAAGCCTTCACTGTGATAAGTGGTCGACTGTACAGGGAGAGAGGTTGACTGGAGTTGCTCAACGATGCATTACCCCAGAAGAAGGTCGAATGATCCTCAATATATCCACTCGGGGACCTGTGGTTACCATGCGTCATCTCGAACAATCATGGCCAAAGCATACCGAGCAGGTTTTTACTGGCCACGAGCGAATGAAATGGTAAAAGAAATAGTCGACAAGTGTGAAGGCTGCCAGTTCTATTCCAACATGTCTCACAAGCCCGCTTCAGCTTTGAAGACCATTCCACTCGTTTGGCCATTTGCTATTTGGGGGTTGGATATGGTTGGACCCTTGAGGACTGGCAGAAGTGTTCTCACCCACCTGCTTGTTGCAGTGGACAAGTTTACTAAATGGATTGAAGCCAAACCCATCAAGAACCTCGATTCGAGAACCGCCATCAGCTTCGTCAGAGAGTTAACATTCAGATATGGAGTCCCGCACAACATCATCACAGACAACGGTTCAAATTTTGATTCAGATGAGTTCAGAGCTTTCTATGCTTCCCAGGGCACCCGGGTCGACTATGCTTCAGTCGCTCACCCACAGTCGAATGGACAAGCAGAAAGAGCAAATGGTTTGATCTTACAAGGGTTGAAGCCCAGATTGATGCACGACCTCAAGCATGTGGCTGGTGCCTGGGTAGATGAGTTGCCATTAGTATTGTGGGGTCTAAGAACAACGCCAAATCGGTTGACTGGCCGGACTCCCTTCTTCATGGTTTATGGAGCTGAGGCTGTGCTGCCGACTGATTTACTCCATAATGCCCCGCGAGTGGAGCTTTTCTCAGAGGCAGAAGCAGAACAAGCCTGGCAAGATGCTGTTGATCGTTTGGAACAAGAAAGAGAGATGTCCCTGATCAGGTCGACCATTTATCAGCAAGACCTTCATCGGTTCCACGCTAGGAACGTAAGAGGTCGAGCATTTCAAGAAGGGGACCTGGCTCTCCGAGTGGATCAGCAACGACCACATAAGCTTGCTCCCGCCTGGAAAGGCCCCTTCATCATCACCAAAGTGCTCCACAGTAGAGCATACCACCTGTACGATGTGGAACACAAGAAAGATAAACCACATGCTTGGAATGCGGAGCTTCTCCGCCATTTTAATACTTAAGCATTCAGACTGTCGAGATGTAATAAGAAGTACCTTTCAGTTTGTTTATCAAAGACATGGTTTTACAGTCTCCTAAATGATTGTTATTACTTATACATGTGTCTAAAATCCCCCAGTGGGTGACTTAGCCGTGAATCCGATTCGCCTAAGTTTCAAAAACAAAATGGGGCTTAGCTGCGAATATGATTCGCCTAAGTTTAAAAAAATCCTACTGAGTGGAGAGCAATCCTCCCACTCGGCGGCTTAGCTGGAGTTCCTTACTCGCCTAAGTTTAAAAAATCCTACCGAGTGGAGAGCAACCCTCTCACTCGGGGGCTTAGCTGTAGTCTCGTACTCGCCTAAGTTTAAAAAATACTACCGAGTGGAGAGCAACCCTCCCACTCGGGGGCTTAGTTGCAGTTCCGTACTCGCCTAAGTTTAAAAAATTTCCTACCGAGTGGAGAGCAACCCTCTCACTCGGGGGCTTACCTGTAGTCTCGTACTCGCCTAAGTTTAAAAAATCCAACCGAGTGGAGAAAAACCCTCTCACTCCGTGGCTTAGCTACAGTCTCGTACACGCCTAAGTTAAAAAAATCCTACCGAGTGGAGAGCAACTCTCCCACTCAGGGGCTTAGTTGTAGTTCCATACTCGCCTAAGTTTTTTTTTAAAATCCTACCGAGTGGAGAGCAACCCTCTCACTCGGGGGCTTAGCTGCAGTCTCATACTCGCCTAAGTTTAAAAAATCCTACCGAGTGGAGAGCAACCCTCTCACTCAGGGGCTTAGCTGCAGTCTCCTACTCACCTAAATTTTTAAAAAATCCTACCGAGTAGAGAGCAATCCTCCCACTCAGGGGCTTAGCTACAGTCCCGTACTCGCCTAAGTTTAAAACACGCTCCATCCTGATCCGCAAGGACGACGAGGTGCAGGTCGACTACGACCTTATCCTCAGAGCTGCGGCACAAGTACAATGTGCGCTCCATCCTGATCCGCAAGGACGACGAGGTGTAGGTCGACTGTGACCTTATCCTCAGAGCTACGGCACAAGTACAACATGCGCTCCATCCCGATCCGCAAGGACGACGAGGTGCAGGTCGGCCGCAACCTTATCCTTAGAGATGCGGCACAAGTACAATGTGCGCTCCATCCTGATCCGCAAGGACGACGAGATGCAGGTCATGGACGGCACCAAGTGCCTTTGTCCATGATCCACTCGATAGAGCTGCATCACAGAGTCAGTAAAAATTCAGACTAAAGAATCAAGTTCCACTCAGAGTCAAGAGATTCAAAAGTAACAAAGTTCAGATAAATCCTACGAGGTTCCGGACCGCAGATTAAAGTACTCGGGCACCAGGCACGAAGGATTTTAACGGTTACAAAACCACTCGGCATGCCGAGGCAAATTTAATCGGATCATAAAAAGTTTGTTCACTCCGCAGGAGGAGGACTGGCAGGCTCAACAAACTCATCCAGGCCGATTCCATCTGCAATTCGAGTAGCAGCAGCAATGATGGTCTCCATAAAAGACTGGAAGTCAAGTCTCTTGGTGTTGGCAACCTTGATCGCTGCTAACTTCTCTTCTTTGGCCTCCTTGCAATGGACGCGAACAAGAGACAGAGCTACATCAACACCACATCGAGCAGATGATTTCTTCCATTCCTGCACTCGGCCAGGGATCTCATTGAGTTGAGTCATCAAAGACTCGAGGTCATTTTGGAGTGTCTCCTTTGGCTAAAGTGACGTGTCGATCCGTGATGACCCACAAGTATAGGGGATCTATCGTAGTCCTTTCGATAAGTAAGAGTGTCGAACCCAATGAGGAGCAGAAGGAAAGGATAAGCGGTTTTCAGCAAGATATTCTCTGCAAGCACTGGAATTATAGGTAACGGATAGTTTTGTGATAAGATAATTTGTAACGAGCAACAAGTAACAAAAGTAAATAAAGTGCAGCAAGGTGGCCGAATCCTTTTTGTAGCAAAGGACAAGCCTGGAAAAGCTCTTATATAGAGAAAAGCTCTCCCGAGGACACATGGGAATATCATCAAGCTAGTTTTCATCACGTTCATATGATTCGTGTTTGGTACTTTGATAATTTGATATGTGGGTGGACCGGTGCTTAGGTGCTGCCCTTACTTGGACAAACATCCCACTTATGATTAACCTCTATTACAAGCATCCGCAACTACAACAAAAGTATTAAGGTAAACCTAACCATAGCATGAAACATATGGATCCAAATCAGCCCCTTATGAAGCAACGCATGAACTAGGGTTTAAGCTTCTGTCACTCTAGCAACCCATCATCTACTTATTACTTCCCAATGCCTTCCTCTAGGCCCAAATAATGGTGAAGTGTCATGTAGTCGACGTTCACATAACACCACTAGAGGAGAGACAACATACATCTCATCAAAATATCGAACGAATACCAAATTCACATGACTACTAATAGCAAGACTTCTCCCATGTCCTCGGGAACAAATGTAACTACTCACAAAGCATATTCATGTTCATAATCAGAGGGGTATTAATATGCATATAGGATCTGAACATATGATCTTCCACCAAATAAACCAACTAGCATCAACTACAAGGAGTAATCAACACTACTAGCATCAACTACAAGGAACTTCTTGCGCTTAGTATTTTTTTATATATTCTGAAAATGACTTCCGTGAAGTTTCAGGACTATTGGAGGTGTGCAGAATAGGTCTCTAATATTTGCTCCTTTTCCAGCCCAGAATCCTAGCTGCCGGCATTCTCCCTCTTTATGTAAACCTTGTAAAATTAGAGAGAATAGGCATAAGTATTGTGACATAATGTGTAATAACAGCCCATAATGCAATAAATATCGATATAAAAGCATGATGCAAAATGGACGTATCAATCCGCGACACCGCAACCTTCAGTCGAGCGAGGTAGTCTGTAACGCTGGCAAGGTAGGATTCCAGTCGAAGCACGTCCATGGAAACTTCATCCTTGACAGGAGAATTGATGGGGTCCAAGCTTGTCTCAATTCTCCCAGTTTCTTCCTCAAAGTTTTGACAGAATTCTACAACCACAAAGAACTAATGAGTCGACGGCTTTTATGATGAATTGATGATAGCAAAACAGTCGGACAAGGAAATATACCTTCAAGCATAAGGAATAACTTCTTGGTCGTTCAAAGCTACCTTGTCCTTCTTCAGACGGGTCACTTCTCTATTAGCTTCGGCAAGAGCAGTCTTCAGCTTGGCATTGTCTTCCTCTAGCGCCCCGACTGAGGCCAGCTTCTTATCGGCGAGTGTTGTTTTCTCCCGAGCCTCCTTCTGCGCTGCGGCAAGATCAAGGTCCTTTTGTGCTAGAGCCTGCCTCATTTTCTCTAAAAAATATACATATACAACAAACAAGCACTTGGTTTAGAGAGAAGAATGAGGAGATGACTTGAGAGACAGCCCAATCCTACAGTCAACAAGTTTTTTACCTTCCATACCAGTTGTTTCATCTTTGGCCTTCTGCAAGTTCTGCTTGGCCAACTCCAAGTCAAGGTTGACCTGTTTTTGCTTCTCCGCGAATTCAGCAAATTTGGAGATGAGCTCACAGGATTTCTGAAGTGAGTAAAGAGATACGTCAGTGGACAGAATCAAAGATTATTTGCTTCCGAGTGATTAGAATTCTAAGACTACTGCAGAATCAAACATTCAATGGTAGTCTCGGGGACTACACCCAGTGGGTGCACTTAGCGTGCCCCCAATGGTCCAGGTTCCACTCGACATGGTCCGCCCAGACCGAGTGGAAGGGATAAAAAGAAAAGAAAGAAGAGGCAACCGTTATTCTCAGACCACAACCGACTGCCCGTAGTCGACTGCGGTCTCGGGGACTACACCCAGTGGGTGCACTCAGCATGCCCCCACTGGTTCAGGTTCCACTCGACATGGTCCGCACAGACCGAGTGAAAGAACTGAAGAACAAAATATTTTTATCAAGACCCCCGCTGAATCACACATTCGACGGCGGCCTCAGGGACTACACCTAGTGGGTGCACTCTACGTGCCCCCACTAGTCCAAAGTTACAATCAACACAACCTAGTCAACTCAACTGGAAAAACTGCTCGACATAAATTGAAACACCCAGTGGGTGTACAAAGGCGAAGTATAGGTTGACAAATGGATGCACAATGAAAAGTTTTAAGGTAGCATATCCTAACAGAACAAGCGTCAAGCTAGGAGATCAGTCGGAAACCAACTAACCTGGACATTGGCTTGGAGGGATGCACTGGCATCATAAGCAGCTTGGCTGGTCGCGTGCACTATCTTCATCCGCTCCATCATCAGGCCTGCTTGGCATATGGCTTCCGTAGTAGCGCTTGCCTGGTCTTCCGAAACATGATGGGTGACGAACAACGGAGAAGGGTTTAGTCGCGATAGCCTGAGGATCCGAGGCGTGGTGTTGGACAGACGAAACAGGGACTTGTGCAGTCGGCGATGAAGGGCGTTCACTCAACACTGGAACAACAAAAGTAACAGAAGCCCAGTTCAGGTCTCCGGACTGCTGAATCACTGGTTCCGTCGCCGGCGTCGACTGGGGCGTCTTTCTAGCTGGTGCCTTCTTGCTCGAAGTCTTGCCCCTCCTTCTCATGGCTCTCTGTGGCACATGCTCGTCGTCATTTGGAAGTTCAATAACATTGGGTGGAGTTGCAAAGCAATCAATTGCAAGAGTTCAGTCGACCGTCAAAATGGCTGATAAAGTAAAGACAAGATGACAAGAGTTATGCCCGCGTTGGAGGTGACTGCGTCTTCCATCTCCTCCTCATCATCATCTTGTTAAATAGAAGTCCGAGAGGCAGCACTGCAAATTTCAGAATTCACTCGGTTACAACAGGAAAGTGAATCGACCAAAGATCGAGTCATGCAAAAACCAAGAGGTCGAGCACAATAATTACCCAGAAGAGATGGGAACGACCACTTTAATCTTGGGCAGGGCCTTCTGGGGCTTTTACGGCGCGACTTTGGGCTGCTTCAGAGCTTTCTCAGTCGGCACATGATAAGATGTTCGAGTGCGCTTCGAGGTCTGTCCAGTCGGTGGAGTCGCTTTGCCACGAACACTTGCTGGGTCCTGCCTCTACTTGGAGCGTCTTTCCGTGCGAGGTGGAGAGTCGACCTCCTCATCACTACTCGATTCTTCACTCTTCTCGTCTCCTCCTCCGTCGGAGTGCCAGTCACTGCTGTCACCCCCGCTCGCCTCTCCCTCCTGATCCTGCTCTCCGTTGGGCATCGAATACATCTCAGTGTAGATCTGCAAGGCACGGAGTCGAGTGGATATCAATCGGATTTGAGAACAAATACATGTCAGAATAAAAGACAATCGGAAGAAAAGAGTCAGACCTTGTCTGGTTCAGTGGTGTTGTCGAGTGGAGGAACCCTCCTAGACCCTTTGGGGTTGTCTTTGTTGCCAGTAATACCTTGCAGCCACTGTGCCACCGTCTTCTCGTCAACTTCCTCCGGGTGGATCCGAGTGCTGTCTTCAATACCCAAATACATCCACAATGGATGGTCACGGGCTTGGAGTGGCTGGATGCATCGACTAAGGAACACCTCTAGCAAGTCCATGCCAGTCACACCATCGCGGACAAGTTGGACTACCCGCTCAACCAACATATTCACCTCCACTTTCTCATATGGAGTCACTCTCAAGGGGGAAGGCTTCTCAACTCGTCCTATGGAAAACGGGGGAAGGCCAGTCGACTGGCCCGGGGTCGGTTGGTCCTTACAATAGAACCAGGTCGACTGCCACCCTCTAACTGACTCAGGAAGAATCATAGCACAGAAAGTACTTTTATTCCTCATATGGATCCCTAGACCTCCACACATCTGGATCATGTGTGTCCTATCGTCACTCGAATTGGCCTTTTTTACAGACTAAGAACGACAGGTGAAAATGTGTTTGAAGAGACCTAGTGCGGTCGACAGCCCAGAAAGTTCTCGCACATGGACATGTATGCAGCAAGGTATGTGATGGTGTTGGGAGAAAAGTGATGAAGTTGGGATCCAAAAAAGTTCGGAAAACCCCGGAAGAAAGGATGGGGAGGTAAAGAGAAACCGTGGTTGACGTGGGTCGCAAGAAGGACACACTCACCCTCCTACGGTCGCGGATCGGTCTCGTCCTCCGGAAGCCGCCAAGAATCATGGGGAATCAGTCCCCCCTCAGCCAGATCCTCCATGTCTTCTCGCTGGATCGTCGACCGGATCCAGTCGCCCTGGATCCAGCCGGGCGGCAGGCCGGTTCTCGACGACGACCCTCCCCGGCTCGTCTTCTTCCCCTTCACCTTCGTCGTCGCCTTCTTCGCGTGATCCAGAGCCGCCATTTTGTCCTTCCCCATTGCAGCAGGTCGATCTCGGACTGGGCGGCGGCGCCGAGAGCAGAGGTGGATGTAGTAGAGAAGCAGAGAAAGAAGGGGGGAAATGGGGCACACAGTGCAAAGACGTCGGCCCGGACGCCTTATATGGTCCTGTTCCATGAGTGACTGACTTGTGGACCCAGGCAATCCTGTCAAATACCGCAACAGTCGCGTGCTCGATACGTGGCGAAAAAGGTGGTGCGAGAATCGAGGCGCTCCTGCCTAATCCGTCCCGCTTACTACGGCTCTCTCCGTCCCGCGTGCTTCCCCAGATTTCGAATCCCGCGAGATCCGGGAACTGCAGCGTAGTCGATCACGCCGAAGATTTTATGCTGTGTCAGCATTCGAAGCTTATCAGCTAAGTTCACTCGACAACCTTTGAATGGCTCAAGGCGACTGGAAATGAAGTCGAAATTTTTGCATGGTTCACCAATCCAAGTAAAATGCTTCCGAAGCATGAACATTGAGTCGGAACCATCTTTAACTCCATCTCCACTCGGACCCAGAACCATTCGGGGCTAATGACGATGACATGTACCTAGGGTAGGGCAATATACCTGATCTAAGCACCCTCCCCAAGGACACTACCCTACAGTCGAAGACATTCAAAGGACAGCAAATCCTACCGACTGAAATCACCTCAGGGTGCAGCTCACTTGACCATGGGTTCCACTCGGACAACCCAGTTCCATTCGACTAGGATATAATCATTCGACCACATCAGAAACCACTCGGAGTACAGAAGATCTAAGTTCACCATGGATGGCAATGGCCTGGCGTTCACTGCGTACTCTTAAAGATCATTTATATCACTTTAATGTTGGCGTTACCAGTAACGTCCCCTCTTTATGTACATTGAACTCTATGTAACGGGGGATGGCTGGGGTCCTAGCGCACTCTATATAAACCACCCCCTCCTCTGAGACAAGGGTTCACACCCCCTGTAACTTCACGCATAATCCAATCGACCAGCCTCCAGGCACCGAGACATAGGGCTGTTACTTCCTCTGAGAAGGGCCTGAACTCGTAAATCTTGCATGCACAACTTCACCGTAGCTAGGATCTTGCCTCCTCATACCTACCCAATTCTACTGTCAGACTTAGAACCACGACACGATCTTCAATCTTCGTCATCACCAACCCTTCTCCATTGCCAATTCCATGATGCTCCCCACCGGGAGTGAGTAATTCCTTCGTAGGCTCGCTGGTCGGTGAGGAGTTGGATGAGACTCATCATGTAATCTAGTCAGTTTTGTTAGGGCTCGATCCCTAGTATCCACTATGTTCTTAGATTGATGTTGCTATGATTTTACCATGCTTAATGCTTGTCACTTTGGGCCTGGGTGCCATGATTTCAGATCTGAACTGTTTATGTTATCACAATTATATCTATGTTCTAGATCCGATCTTGCAAGCCATAGTCACCTACTACGTGTTATGATCCGACAACCCCGGAGTGACAATAATCGGGACCACTCCTGGTGATGACCGTAGTTTGAGGAGTTCATGTATTCATCGTGTGTTAATGCCTTGTTCCGCTTTTCTATTAAAAGGAGTCCTTAATATCCCTTAGTTTCCAATAGGACCCCGCTTCCACTGGAGGGTAGGACAAAAGATGTTATGCAAGTTCTTTCCATAAGCACGTGTGACTATTTGCGGAATACATGCCTACATTATATTTATGAACTGAAGCTAGTGCCATATCACCCTAGGTTATGACTGTCACATGATGAATATCATCCAACAAATCACCGATCCAATACCTACGAATTTCTCTTATATTGTTCTTGCTAAGTTACTACTGCTATCGTTACTGTTGCACTTGCTACAAAATCACTGCTATCACTGTTACCGTTGCTATTGCTACTGCTACTACTATCAAACTATCATATTACTATGCTACTGATCACTTTGCTGCAAATAATTAATCTCCAGGTGTTACTAAATTGACAACTCAGTTGCTAATACTTAAAAATATTCTTTGGCTCCCCTTGTGTCGAATCTATAAATTTGGGTTGAATACTCTACCCTCGTAAACTGTTGCGATCCCCTATACTTGTGGGTTATCAAGTGGCAACACCAATCAGGCGCGGACAAGACGGCGGGGAAGGTTCTAGTGTCTCCTCGGGGCGGCTGGGAGTGCCATGCGACGAGTCCGGGCTGGATGCCTCATGCAGTTCCTTGCGGGAGGGGCTAGGATTTTGAACTAGGACGGGGCGGTCGCACAACCCCACCTGGGCCTGGAAGACTGTCAGGGCAGTGGCGGCAACACGGGGTGATGGCGGCGTTGGCCCATTGCTTTCCAAAAGCAGGGTGGGGCCAAGGCGCTGGGCGGCAGGGATCCGAGGCACCAGGGGTGAGGGGTGCAACATCGGCATGCGGGCCAAGCATGCCCTACCAACCCCGAGGCGGGGGAGGCCGGCGATGAGTGTTGCGCGCACCGGCGCCATTGGAGCTACCCGGAGAGCACCGGAAGGAGCGGCCTGGGCCACGCCGGTACTAGCGGCCTGGGGGAAACTCATGGCGGTGAGGCCATGGGCCCGGAACAGGCAGGGAACCGCGATCAGGGCCGTCATCCTCGGCACCCGGACCCGAAGGAGGCGGCGGGGGCAGCGGGAGGTGGAAGTCCTGGGTCTCCATGACGTGAATCGCCACCGGAAAGAGGACCAGGGAGCACGCAAAAAGCGTCATGCGATTGGGATCAGTGTCCGGCAGCACGGCATCGTCACGAGGCGGCAGAAGGAGCTCGAAGGAGCGAGGAATGCCGTCGGGTTTCGTCGTCCAGGCAGATAGGCGGAACACAGACATGTCCTGGCCGGAGCGCGTCTCGGGGGCGAGGTCCTCGATGAGGCAGAACGGTGCCAACAAGGTGTCAGCTGAGGCACGACTCCAGGCGTGGTCCGGGATACCGCGCATCTCGATGAGAACCCACATGCGAACAGACACCGGCTCACCGCTGGCGATGGGACTCCAGGGGGTGAAGCGGAGCCGGAACCGCGGGGAGCGCAAACTCGAGGCGGCGACACAGGCTCTGGAGTCGCGGGAGCGGAAGCGGATGAGGACATCGGCCGGGTGATGGTGGCGGTGGATAGAGAACTTGCTAGGGCAGAGGTCAAAGCGCGCCTGCTGCGCAGAGGAGATCTCGTCGACGAAGGCGCCCCTGTAGTTGCCGGCAAGAGTTGCCAGGAAGGACAGGGACTATAGTGTCTCCTCAGATGCCTCCAATTCCGCGGAGCGTGGCAGGTAGCACACGACCCCAGCTGGGAGGAGGGAGGGGTGGTCGGAGAGGGGGGATCTCGCCGAAGAAGACCCGGAGCCCGGAGGAGAAGGTGCCAGGGAGGTGGACGCTGGCTAAGACAACTCGAGGTGGGAAGACGACGGCCGGGAGGGCGAGGAGGGCACGGACCCGGCCCCGGAAGACGCGGGACCGCTTGGTCCGGCAATGCTCGCACTGGAAGACCTCGGGGAGCGATGGCGGGGACGCTTCGTCAGAGGAGAGTTGGATGACCGAGGGGAGCGCGGGGCGGTGCAGTACCGCGCGATGTGGCCGAAGAAGAGGCAACGCCGACAGCAGATGTCGCAGCGGCACTCGGAGCGCTGGCATTCATCCACGCGCTCCAGAGGCAAGGGGTGCGCGGCGGGGCCTGGTCACGGCGACGACGACGCAGGAGGGGGCGAGGGCACCGCTCATGACGACCTCGGACGGTGGTCCACGCGGGCTCGGGTGGCACCGCCAGGGGGTCCGCGGCCGGGTGGACGCAGTGGATCTCCGAGCGCGGCCCGGGGCGAGGGACCACGACGACGGGGCCAGGCCCAGGCGATGTGGGGCATGACAAGTTGGTCGGGCTGCCGTCCAACCACCGGAGCTCGCGAGAGCGGCCATGCCGAGCGTCGGCAAGGGGGCGCGAGGCGCGGGGGAGGTGGTCGTCGGAGCCGAAGTGGCCGCCGGCGAAGCTGGCTAGGTGAAAACCTGTAATCTGTTGGTGTTGTCTTTGGTGTTATCACCTACTCTAGAAACATGCATGTACTTGGTTAGTTTTTGTTTTCTTGAGCAAGGACTTAGCTGGATTAATCTTCCATGTGATCGCGCTTTAGAACAGGCTTTCTCTAGCAACACTAGCAAGAAGCCCATGCTGAGTGGCTTCAAAAATGTTCTTATATTATAGGACGAAGGAAGTACTTTATATTCACCGTATTCTAAATTTTGATAACCTTTAATATGATTTCAGTATGGGTAGGAGAAGACAAACAAAGTTTTGACTTAATTGAGATTTTGGTAAGACTGAGTTAATTTGATTGAGTTAACGCATGACATGATTGAAAAAAATCTATTTGGTTTAGATTATTTCGAGTTAGTACATTCATCTTGGTTTTTATCTTGTGCGGCATCGGTTAGGGTTAACAAAAGGAGAAATACTGTGTGAATACAGCTGGCTTCCTGTTGCCCTTTAGAGACGCACGAGGTTTGACGTGCATCGATTAGCCAGTGTTTCAGTGAGAAAATCGTTGCGGTGTGGTGGATTATAAAGAAATCAACGCATGTTCCCGTCTGGACTCGTGTACGTGCACAGGTGAGAATCAAATCAAAGCCAGATATCACGTGAAATCTGTGACATCAGTCGACTTGATCAAGTCGTGTCTACGTACGTTGCTCTGTCATTCCGCCGCAGTTTCGATTTCATTACATGTGCATTCACATAATCTAGGGCAAAATATGTACTGTGATCACCTTGCACACGTGCATTGTACGGAAATTTGTACCCCAGCTCGCTCTGACCCTCTAGATGGAAATCTGATAAAAATAAGTAGCAGCCTGCCTGAGGATTTCTCATTGTTTGTCCCGTCGTGTCTTCAGATTCATTATCAGATTTCGATGCGAAAGGGTCTTTATTTCATGTATTTTACAGAAATTTATTACTTCATCTGACTCAAAATAAGTGACGTGGTGGTACAACATACCAAAGGAAAGGGTGAAGCCAGCAAAATAATTTGTAACTGTCAATGTCATTCTCCTAAGTACACGTGTCGCGTGTAAGAGCACTTTGTTACTTCTACGTAATAGTATTAGTCCCAAACCGTTGATGTCATTTGACACCAATGGCCTTCTTTTTACGGCAATGACTTTATGTGGTACCTCCATCCCTATCGAACCAACGCGTTTTAATTAGAGCAACTTTAGCGGACCCCGTATCCGGTCGGTCCGCAAAACGCGTCTGCAGTTCATGGAAAAAGGCCTTTACGCGCTTGTTCAGGCGGCCGCAGATGCAGACCCCTCCAAACGAACTGTTTAAAAGAATATTCGTGGAATATACTTTTTTGCGGGTTGGCTTTTGCGGGGTTTGCTCAGGCACCGCCGCGTTGACCCGCAAACAGAAACGTCAAATTCTCAAATTTGACATAGGTTCCCACAAATAAGTTCAAATTCAAACAACATAACACAGTTTACACGTAAATAAAAGCTTCAGTTTAGTAGGACAAACGCAAAAGAGGGTCTTGCAAAAATGACAACCACGTTCGGCATCATTTTGGTCGATCTACTCCATCTTGAAGTTCATCGCCACCACCGAATCCACCTCCGGCGTTTGTTCCAACTCCCGCAGCGAAATCATCGACATTGCCATCATATGGAGCAGAGCAGAGAAAACATCTCCGGCATTGTAACACGCACCGGCCGACGCAACCATTCTCCTCTTAAAGATTTTTCTCCTTGTCATATCATGCCATTCTTTGGTGAGGTCGTCCATGTCATTGCGGTTCATTGTCATGATCTTGTTCTCTTCGGCGAGCAACTTGGACATGGCTTTGTTTTCAGCAGCACGTGCCCTTCTCTCCTCAATGGCCGCTTTGCGCAGCCCCTCTTCCTTGAGCAATTGCCACTTTTCTTGATTCTCCTTTGCCTTCTTCTCGGCCAACTCTTTCTTGATCGCCAACGACTTCAACAACACCAACTCATTTGATTGCACCATGGCATCAATCTTCTCCCTCAAGTTCGATGCTTCTTGCTCTCTCTTGATCTTCTCCTTAGTCTTCTTGTCGCCATCGAGCTTGTTCAAATTTCTTGGGCCATCATCATCCTCATCGTCCACACCGCGCTCCGTTTCATTGTAGTCGAATGCGGCAAACGGGGCTTGATCAATGTCAACGGCGTTGGCGTCCAACAAGTTCACGAACTCGGCAGTTGCATTGTTCGAACCACTGCTATAGTGAACGACAACAAGTCACGAGCTATCGCAAAATGATGAAAAGCAAAGAAAATTGTCATGACCGAAGACGCATACCTTCCGGCCATTTCGTCAAACACCTCGCTTGCGGGGGGAGCAGCACCGCTGAGCGGCATCGTCGGGGCACCTCTTTCCAGGGCGGAGTGAGCGGATGAAGGAGGCGGCTTTTTTGTAGCCGGAATCCTCCTCCTCTTGCCGCCGGCGGCCTTGGCGACCTTCTCCGCCGTCGGCCGAGATCACACAGCGGCGTTGGCGCCCGGAGCACGGGCTGCCGGATTCCCGCCTTGCACGACCACGTTGCCCTGCCGCTTGTGGGCAGGCGCGGCGTTACCTTGGGCGACGACGGGGCCAACATGGCCGGCGACGAGATCCGCTCGAGGGGAAGGAGCATGCGCGACCTCGACGGTGACGGGGGGACAGCAGGGAGTCATCCATGGCGGCGAAGGACGGCCGGGGAAGATGCACCGGAGCGTGCAGTGGCGGGGCAATGGTGGCGGAGGGTGGAGGAGCGGGAACGGCCATGCGGAAATGCTCCTCCCGCCAAATCTCGCTGCGGATAGGGGCTGAGCTCGGGTCGTCCTCCTAGCCGGTGAATCTAGAGGTGGGGGGAGATGTTTTGCCGTGCTCCGTAAAAAAAATTGCGGGCCGGGGCGGGATACGGGGTCAGATCAGGCAGGTTTTCCTGCCTCAACCCGCATTTTGACGGTTATTTTATGGGTCGGGCAAGATGCGGGGTCTGCTAGAGATGCTCTTAGCAAAGCAAAAACTCTTCGAATGTGCTCTCGGGATTTGTTGCTGATACTATCATGGGCATCTACCTTTTTCAGCGGTGCACTTTGAAATGCATATGCTTTATTGTTTGGGACTTGGTTTAAAATACTCAAACTCATAGAAACTTGAAAATATTTGTGGTTTCCAAAAATGCGGAACGAATCATGTGATACTGTTTTGCTAAGTTTTTTGTTGCTGCCTGGAATCATTAGGTAATTGAGGTCATTAAATCCTCTTACTATTATTTTTGTACTTGATTCATCATATATGTCGTCGGTTGATTGAAGAGGTCGGGACAAAATTTCCTAAAAGGTTATGCAAGGTGTGATGTGTACGCACATCACTTTCAAGAAAGCGACCGTGGCAGCCTGGCTGATCTCTAGTTTGAAAATGGGAACACAGCTGCAACGTGGCAAACAGTACATGGCCTCCAAATCCTTTTCGAAAAAACAGGGCCTCCAAACACCTGTGCGGTGGCATGTGATGCGCATCTGTATTTGGACTAGTGCTTGGGGCGTCATTCTGTGGCGCCGCTTGAGAGGAAGCTGTGTGCATGTTTCCATTAAAAAAAATACTTTGAGTCTTCGCCTTTGTCTAAAACAGTTCTCACCTTCATCTAAAAAAGAAGTAAAAAATAAAAATTTACCAAACCAACCTATCAGCGAGTGCCACTTTGCATAACCTGCATTTAAAAAATACCAGAGGTCTCTATCTTCATCTAAAAAAGAGTACATTTAAAAATAATCTACAGCTTCATCTAAAAAAATTTGCAAAAGATTTCCCACCGCGGCCAACCAGCTTGCGCCACATGGCATAGCTGGTTGGCCGCCCTTCACGCGTAGCTTAATGGTTTTAGTTGGACAAACATGAATACCCCAAGTATTTTCCTTTTCTTTTGCTACAGCGAAGATGACACTGAAACGTACAGCTGGCGATAAATCAAATCCACTGACTTCATCTATTCCTACTTAGTCCACGCAACGATTAGCACCATGCATTTTGATGGGTGCCAAGGTGTGGTTCTCATCCTTCTTCTCCCCTTTTCAACTTTGAAAGTCGTAGCTGAAATCGAGAGAAAGTCCATTCCATTGTTCACGGAAAAATGTCAGAGCTGAACGACCTAGACCGGGTACACTCACCAGCCGTAGCATGAGCAAGCCTAACTAAAGTCCTGAGTTTATAGCTAAATGATGATATATGCATCTGCAGATTGTAGGTGAAAATATACCTACTCGTAACTGTATCTACAAAAATTAAATTCATCACTCTGGTGCATAGGCCGGGGGTAGTCCTTTTTTTTAAAAAGAAACTGTATCTACAAAACAATAAACTGAGTACACTTACGATTTTTGGTTTATAAATATAAGATGTTCCAACTTTTTGCTTGTCCACTCATTTCAATACGTATATATTTCATTTCGAAATATCTAAAACATCCTATATCTGTGAACGAAAGAAGTAGTCTCTAGGCCAACAAATAAGCGTTTCTTTTGCCCAAGTTTTCCAGTCTCCACCTTTCTAAAACGGTGCACGTCAAATGTACATCACCAACATATAATGAATAAAATTTGAAAATTTCTGAAAATACTGGTGTACTTTTCTTCGCGCACTTCTGAACGACCATTGGCACTCATAGTTACAGGATTTATGGATGATCACATAACTTAAAAGAAAAAAGAAACTTGTCAGATCAGAATAAGTATAAGGTCCATGTACGCCCCCCTCCCGGAGAACGTTATAACAGCAACGAGCCAACGAAAGTACATTGTTGAGGTTAGGATTTGAACGGGAAGGTTCAATCGATGGCTCATGGGGCACCGACGTGCTGGTGGTGGTGCAGCCAAGCTGAAGTCCGTTTTTATTTCCGCCCAGGAGAGCTTCTTGCCCCAGCGTTGCATTCTTTGTTCAAGAGTCTAGATCACCTTGGCCACTTTTAACAGATCTTGTGGACGGGGTGCTTCTCTTTTAATTCTACCGTCCTTTTTCAAGCAAATGTATGTATCCATCGTATCATGCATCTGCAATATAACAAAGCAGGATCTTGGCAACATTCTTATTGCGCAAGCGTTAGCCCACTGCTTTTCACCTATCCCGTGTGTGCTTTCATCAGAAGTCAATAACCTTTATGCAACTGGCCACCCCGTTCTGCACTTGTTGGTATGCCCAGCCCATCATCAGCTAAGATTTCGCCCATGGAAATGGGACCTCCCACTTATGTCTACGAACTACTCTGCCCTTTTGCCTCCGGTGTAAACTCATGGAGCAAGTAGAGCCTTTGGAACTGAATAATTCAATAGAAATCAGTTCCATGTTGTCCTTTCATCCTTCTTCCAAAGGATGGAGCTGAAGAATTCAATAGGAATCAGTTTCACTTTGAATTGGGTCTCTTAGAGCAACTCTAGCAGACCCCGTAAAACGCCGACCCGCAAAAGGCTTTTGCAGTTCGCGGAAAAGGGTATATGCGGGCCGGCGCGGGCGAGGTCAGACTCAGACCCCGCAAAACGGATCCGTAAAAAAGGATATTCGGTGAATATGCTTTTTTACAGGTCGGCTACGCGGGGTCTACTCGGGCACCTCCGCGTCGACCCGCAAACCAAAGACACTCAATTATCGAATTTGACACCGATTCCGACAAATGAGTTCAAATTCAAACAATAGAACACAGTTCACACACAAAAAAAGCTTAGTTTTGTAGGACAAACGCAAAAGGGGGTCTTGCAAAAGTAATGACCACGTCCGGCATCATCTTGGCCGATCTTCACTCCGCGTCGTCGAGTCCATGGAGGTCATCGGAACCACCGAGTCCACCTCCGGCGCTTGTTCCGATTCCCGCACCGAAATCATCGGATGGTGCACTGAACTCATCGACGATATTGGTTCCAAACCCCGTTGAGAAAACATCTCCGGCACTGTAACACACACTGGTCGACGCAACTATTCTCCTCTTCAAGATTTCTCTTCTTGCCATATTATGCCATTCTTTGGTGAGGTCGTTCATGTCATTGCGGTTCAATGTCATGATCTTATTCTCTTCGGCAAGCAATTTGGACATGGCTTTGTTTTCAGCGGCACGTGCTCTTCTCTCCTCAATGGTCGCTTTGCGCAGCCTCTCGTCCTTGAGCAATTGCTATTTTCTTACGTCTACCTGCCTTTTTCTCGGCCAATTCTTTCTTAATCTCCAACGTCTTCGCTAACATCAACTCATTTGATTGCACTATGGCATCAATCTTGTCCCGCAAGCTCGACGCTTCGTGCTCTCTATTCGTCTTCTCCTTAGTCTTCTTGTCGCCATCGGGTTTATTCAAGTTTCTTGGGCCATCGTCATCCTCATCTTCATCCATGTTTGTAAGTGAACCTCTCTTCGGTGGGGATTCTTTATCAATCAACTTCCACTTCTCGCACTCTTTGAGCAAGTCCCAAGAATGCTCTAGTTTGAAGAATTTGCCTTCCGAAGCTTCCATGTCTTTGTATCTTTGTTGGGCAATTTTGTCCTACACAATTAAAACAATGTCAAATTATGCAATCACTTTAAATGCTACAAATGATTTGCATCACTTGGAACATGAACTCACATAGTCGGATTCCACGGTTCCACTCGAGGGGCGGGGGGCATTGCGAACTTGTTCCAAGCAACCAGCCCAATGGCTAGAAATCGGCTTGATCTCATCCGAACGACCTTGAAGTGACTAAAAGGTGCATGGAGTCCTATTGGGATACTTTGCCATCATGCAGAAGTATTGATCTTCGATCCTTTGCCAATACCTCTTGGCGGTTTGAGAAGTACCCGTGCAAGCATCAAGAGACACCGCACTCCAGGCCTTGATCAAGATTTGATCTTCCAAGATCATGTAGTTCTTCGATCTCTAGCTTTTTCTTGTTTGCGATTGCTCATACGCCCCCTCATCTATCTCTTCCACTTCTTCTTCACCACCGTGATCATCCACGCCGCCCTCCATTTCATTGTAATCGAATGCAGCGAACGGGGCTTGATCGATGTCAACGGCGTTCGTGTCCAACAAGTTCACGAACTCGGCAGTGCCATTGTTCGAACCACCGCTATAGTGAACAACAACAAGTCACGAGCTACCGAAATGGCGAAAAGCAAAGAAAATTGAAGGGACCGAAGAGGCATACCTTCCGTCCATTTCGTCAAACACCTCGCTAGTGGTGGAAGCAGTGTCGTCGAACGGCATCACCGTGGAACCTCTTGCCGGGGCGAAGGGAGTGGATGAAGGAGCCAAAGTCTTTGTAGGCGGAATCCTCTTCCGCTTTACGCCCGAGACCTTGCCGACCTTCTTCGCCGCCAGCCAGGATCGCGCAGCGGCGCTGGCGCCCGTAGCGCGGGCCTTCTCGGCGGGGCCAGCCGGATTCCCACCCTGCACGACCACGTTGCCCTGCCGCTTGCGGGCAGGCGCAGTGGTGCCTTGGGCGACAGCGGAGCCAACATGGCCGGCGACGAGATCCGTCGGAGGGGATTGAATGTGCGCAACCTCGACGATGACGGGGGATGGCAGGAAGTCATCCATGGCGGCGAAGGGCTACCGGGGAAGATGCACCAGAGCGGGCGGTAGTGAGGGCAATGGTGGCGGAGCGTGGGGGGAGCGGGAACGGCCGCACGGAAATTTCCCTCGTGCCAAATCTCGCTGCGGATAGGGGCCGAGCTCGGGTCGGCTTCCCACCCCGTGAATCTAGAGTCGGGGGAGATCTTTTGTCGTGCCCCGCGAAAACTTTACGGGCCGGACGCGTTTGCGGTGTCTGGTCGGGCAGAATTTTCTGCGCCGACCCGTATTTTGGCGGTTATTTTGCTGGTCGCGGCATTATGCGGGGTCTACTAGAGATGCTCTTAGATGCCACCCATTCAAAACAAATTCATCCTGCTTTTTCAGACATGTGTGACTTTAATTTTTAAACTAGAATGATCCTATTTTTAACCCCAAAAAATTAATGTGTATATTTCATTATACTAACACAAATATGATTTCTTTTGAATTTTTGGGTTACATGCATGTTTTTTGCAGGACCTTGTGCAAGGTGAAAGCACATGTAAAACATAGTGTGCCAAGTGCCAATCTACTTCCTGCAAGGTGTAATAGACCCTTCTAACATTATATAAAAAAGGGAAATAGCGTGGTACCGCTGGGGATAGTTGCTCCCTATGATTACACTATGATTTTTTTACCATTGTTTAGCACCTTGTCAGTTTGGTGTAACCATAGAGTTAATAAAGGTTTCTGCATGTAGTCAAACATCAAAAAGCTCATATTGAGTCTAGTAGGCAGGGTATCTCTATTTTTACGAGAAAACTTACAGTTTATTCATTTTCAATCATGGAAATACAATGAACATCAGAAATAATGAAAATTACATCCAGATTCGTAGACCACCTAGCGACGACTACAAGCACTTAAGCGGTCCGAAGGCGCGCCGCCACCATCGCCCCTCCCTGACCGGAGCCGGACAATTTTTTTCGTAGTAGACAGTCGGGAAGTCGTCGTGCTAAGGCCGCATAGGACCAGCGCGGCAAAATAACAACCGCCGAGGAAAAGTAGCGTAGATCGAAATGATCCAACCTGAAAAAATACAAACGTAGATGAACTACAACTAGATCCAAGCAAATCCATCAAAGACAGATCCACCGAAGACACACCTCCACACACCCACGGACGATGCTAGACACACCAACGAAACGGGAGCTAGGCGGGGAGAATCTTATTCCATCTTCAGAGAGACGCCGCCGTCTCGTCTTTCTGAGTAGGACACAATCCCTTACAAAATTCAAAGGAATGTCTAAAAATAGAGTCCTTCTGCCGGCAAGAGCCGGGATCCACCGCAGCGCCATGACCCTAAGGCCAACAAAGATGAGGCGGACCGGCAGCTGCGTAGGTATGTCTATTTGTTGTAAATCCATACCTAAGATACTATAGATTTGTACCTTGTCTTTTAGTTTGTAATGGAAGATATGACATACATGCAACAAGGTAGACCACCATTCGAGAATGTCAGCGTACGCAGAAGGGGTGAGGCGCCGGAACCCAATCCAGTAGAGGGTACGAACCCATACCTCACGCGCGAAAATGGATTTGCAGCAATAGGTCTGCAATTGTCTCATCTGACTGGTAGCACAACACAGGGGACAAACTGCCTGGTGTGGCAAGCCTCGCTTGGCCAACCTGTCACATGTCTAGGGACGATCGCACATCACTAGCCAAACGAAGAACTTGAACTTTAGGGGCGCCCATGGCTGCCACACCAGGTGTTCCCATTCACAATTGGTATGTCCCGGTATCCCGCGAAGGTAGGTGCCATTTTAGTAGAGGTGTATACCATTCACTATCCAATTCCACTCTCTTACCCGCATTTTATAACTGTGCAACCTTCCAACCATCTCAGATCACTAGCATTCTTGGCGCCGTTTTTTTTAAGTTTTGTATGTTTTCGACCGTTGATTTCCTCTTGGTCTCCTATTGGACGCCCGCATGCACCCAATAGTTGAGCTTTCGCCAAAGAGGGCGCAAATGGGTCAGCCCATTCAAAGGCGTCCAATGTAAAATTTCACGAAAAATAAATGCGGACACATGGAGTCGAACCACAAACCTCACGCTAAAAAGCAACGACGGCAGCCAGTCGAGCTGAGAAATGGACCTAGCTAAAATGCACAGCTAACTTCCATTCCCTCCGTTTCTAAATATTTGTCTTTTTAGAGATTTCAAATAGACTATCACATATGGATATATATAGACATATTTTAGCATATATATTCACTCATTTTGCTCCGTATGTAGTCATTTGTTGAAATCTCTAGAAAGACAAATATTTAGGAATGGATGGAATGTAAAAAATTATTAAAGAAAAACCGAATCATGTCTGACAATGTGAACAAAATTCAAATTTGGAAAAAACTTTAAAACACGAACAATTCTCAAAAAGGTGGACAATTTTTTTTAACAAAGTTTAAATACACATTGAACATTTTGTGATACACGCTGAACATTTTTAAAAATGTTGAACATTTTATTAATATAGGATGGACATTTCCTTAAATATACAATGAACATTTTGTATGTAAACAAACAATGAACTTTGTGTAATATACACGAAAAAGAGTGCCTCCCGAAAGGCACGGCCGTCTCTTGCAGAAGCTAATCTGTGCCTTTCGTGAAAGAAGAAAAAACACGGGTTTTTTTTCATTTCCGAAAGACACGGGCATGCCTCTCGTGGAAGCAAAACCGTGCCTCTCGCAGAAGCAGATTCGTGCCTCTCGCGGAAAAATAAATAAAATCGTGTTTTATTTCGTCCATGAGAGGCACGGCCGCAAAACCATGCCTCTCGCGGAAGCAGATACGTGCCTCTCGCGGAAGGAATAATAAAGAAAACACTTTTTATTTCGTTCATGAGAGGTATGGCCGTGCCTCCGGACGTCAAATAGGGTCTGCAATTTATATTTACCGCCCACGGGCGGCAAATGTTGGAGGGAATGCCACAGGGCCCGCAGGTGGGTCAGCCCATTTCATGGCAGCGCGTGCTGAGCGTTGCTGCTTCATTTTTTCGTTTGTTTTTGTTTTCGGTTTTCCTTTTCTGGTTCCTTTTTCTGTTTTATTTTATATATTTTTTATTTCTGTTTCTGTTCTTTTATTTTTTATCATTTCTTTATTCTTTTTATTTTTTCTTCTTTCCTATATTATACAAAGTTCATTGCGTGTTACCAAAATGTTCATCATATATGTATATTACAAAAAGTTCATCATGAATTATAAAAATATTCATCATATATTAGAAATTATTCAACGAATATAAAATTTTGACCGCATTTTTGAAATTTGTTCAGTGTATATTACAAAAATGTTCAATGTGTATTTAAAAATTGTTCAACGTATATAAAAAAATGCCCGGTGCATGTTAAAAAAAATTGACATCATATTTTTTTAAAGTTCGTTCTTTAATTTAAAATTTTTGCCATGCATTACTACAAAATGTTCTGTGTGTATTTTTCGAATTTTTTCAAATGAAGCTCGATGCTTTAACTATAGCGCCGCACATATATTACTTGAACTCGCTAGTTTGATCGGTCAGTTACGCTCGTTGATGAGAGCGGGGGTCGGGAGAGCCTCGCTCGCATAGCGGTTTGCAGGTTTTTTTGCGTGCCTGGAGTTCGATAGCTCCAAGTGGGCCGGCCCATTCGCGACTGCCTTCAACGGAGGCTCGACAATTAGCCCGCCCGCGTGCGGCAAATAGGAGCTCTCGCTATCGCGTGGCGGCTGCACTTGGAGTCCGACCGGCGCTTATAGGTTTTTTTTGCACGCCTGGAGTTCGATAAGTCCAAGTGGACGGCTCATTCGTTGCGAACTGTTAATGTCTCGTGCCCAAGAGCGGACGGATAGGCCTCGGTGAGCTTGCGCCGGTGCCGAGGAACCTTCTCGAAAATCAGCGGGGCTATCTCCGCAATGGACTTGCCATTGAGACGGTGATTGAACTAGAATCTGCAAGTATGACCATCCCCAAGGGTCCAGGTAGTGGATGCCCGGAAGATTGCCTGGACATTGGGGCAACTTGGCATGTGCAGGTGATGCCACAACCACGAGGAACCGGTGGACTGAAGCCACAACCATCGAGTCCTCATGGAACCTACACGCTGGAAGTCTGAGATGCCGAGGCCACCCAGAAGATAGGACGGCAAACCGTGGACACAATGCCCGCCATTGGCCTCCTTCTGCTGGTGCCAAAGGAAGGAAAGGATGAGGCGGTTGAGCTGCCTTGAAATTGGTGGCGTAAGGCCATGGCCATCAAGATGTGTAAGGGCATGGCTCCGAGGACATGGTTGATGGAAATATGCCCTGAAGGCAATAATAAAGTTGTTATTGTTTTATATTTCCTTATTCGTGATAAAGGTTTATTATTCATGCTAGAATTGTATTGATCGGAAACTTAAATACATGTGTGAATACATAAATAAATATCGTGTCCCTAGTAAGCCTCTACTAGACTAGCTCGTTAATCAAAGATGGTTACGGTTTCCTAACCATAGACATGTGTTGTCATTTCATAACGGGATCAAATCATTAGGAGAATGATGTGATGGACAAGGCCCATCTGTTAGCTTAGCATATTGATCGTTCAATTCATTGATAGTGCTATCAAATGTCACAACGTAACTGAGTGATCATAAAGATGCTCTACAGGTATCTCCAAAGGTGTTTGCTAAGTTGGCATTGATCGAGATTAGGATTTGTCACTCCGAGTATCGGAGAGGTATCTTTGGGCCCTGTCGATAATACACATCATAAGAAGCATTGCAAGCAAAGTGACAAAGGAGTTAGTTTCAAGATGATGTATTACGGAACGAGTAAAGAGACTTGCCGGTAACGAGATTGAACTAGGTATGAAGATACCGACGATCGAATCTCAGGCAAGTAACATACCGATGGACAAAAGAAATTACGTATGTTGTCATAAGGTTTGACCGATAAAGATCTTCGTAGAATATGTAGGAGCCAATATGGGCGTCCAGGTTCCTCTATTGATTATTGACCGGAGAGGTGTCTCGTTCATGTCTACATAGTTCTTGAACCCGTAGGGTCCGTGATGTCTACTATGAAACTTTATTCTTGTAGACACGTGTTGGGCCTCCAAGCGCAGAGTTTTGTAGGACAGTAGCAATTTTCCCTCAAGTGGATGACCTGAGGCTTATCAATCTGTGGGAGGTGTGGGATGAATATGGTCTCTCTCAAACAACCCTACAACCAAAATATAAAAAGTCTTTTGTGTCCCCAACACACCAAAATACAATGGTAATTTGTATAGGTGCACTAGTTCGGCGAAGAGATGGTGATAAAGGTGTAATATTGATGGTAGAAATATTTTTTTCTAATTTGAATAAATAAGAACAGCAAGGTAGCAAATAGTAAACGGGCACAAAAACGGTATTGCAATGCTTGGAAATGAGGCCTAGGGGTCGTACTTTCGCTAGTGCAATCTCTCAACAATGCTAATATAATTGGATCATATAACCGCCCCTCAACGTGCAACGAAGAATCACTCCAAAGTTCCTATCTAGTGGAGCACATAAGACGAAATTGTTTATAGGGTACGAAACCACCTCAAAGCTATTCTTCCCGATCAATCTATCCTAGAGTTTGCACTAAAATAACACGAAGCTATTCTTTCCGATCGATCTAACCAAGAGTTCATACTAAAATCACACCAAAGCAAATTCAGATTCATAATATTCAATGCAACACAAAGAATTTCAAAGAGTGCCCCAAGATTTCTACCGAAGAAATAAAGACAAGAACGTGCATCAACCCCTATGCATAGATTACCCCAATGTCACCTCAGAATCCGCGAGTTGAGTGCCAAAACATATATCAAGTGAATCAATACGATACCCCATTGTCAACACGAGTATTCAATTGCAAGGCATATATCAAGTGTTCTCAAATCCATAAAAGTATTCAATCCGATAACAACGAAAACTCAAAGGGAAAACTCAGTTCATCACAAGATAGAGAGGGGAAAACACCATATGATCCGACTATACTAACAAAGCTGGCGATACATCAAGATCATGACATCTCAAGAACATAAGAGGGAGAGAGAGAGATTAAACACATAGCTACTGGTACAAACCCTCAGCCCCGAGGGTGGACTACTCCCTCCTCATCGTGGTGCCCACCGGGATGATGAAGATGGCCACCGGAGATGATTCCCCCCTCCGGCAGGGTGTCGAAACGGGGTCTAGATTGGTTTTGGGTGGCTACAAACCTTGCGGCGGCGGAACTTCTGATTTAGGTTCACCTCGAGGGTATTCGGAATATTTGGGAATTTATAGGGCAAAGATGGGGTGCAGAAGGACACCAAGGTGGGCACAACCCACCTGGGTGCGGGCACCCCCATGTGCTGCTCTGACCCATTGGTGGTCTTCTGGTCCATAAAAAATCCACAAAAAGTTTCGCGGTGTTTGGACTTCGTTTGATATTGATTTCCTACGATGTAAAAAACATGCAAAAAACAGCAACTGACACTTGACACTATGTCAATAAGACAGTACCAAAAAATGATATAAAATGATAATAATACATCCAAGAATGATAATATAACAGCATGGAACAATCAAAAATTATAGATACGTTGGAGACGTATCAGCATCCCCAAGCTTAATTCCTGCTCGTCCTCGAGTAGGTAAATGATAAAAACATAATTTTTGATGTGGAATGCTGCCTAACATGTCATCTCATATTCTTTTCTTTGTAGCATGGACATTTGGACTTTTATATGGTTCAAAGCAATAGTCTAGTTTTGACATGAGGACTTTAATACTCAAGCATACCAACAAGCAACCATGTCTTTCAAAATATCAATGCTAAAATAAGTTATCCCTAGCCCATCATGCTCAATCATTGATCCATTTGTGAAACACACTCATAAATTTACTACACCCAATGCTCAAGTACGATCATAGTGCCCCCTAGTTTGTGCTTTATAAGAGAAGATGGAGACTCAAATTAAAAAAATGCATAAAGTAAAAGAAAGGCCCTTCGTGGGGGGGAGTAGGGATTTGTAGAGGTGCCAGAGCTCAAAGCGAAAATTGAGAGATAAAAACATTTTGGGCGGCATACTTTTCCCACCAACGAAAATGACTTGGATCTCCCAACACTTCCCATGCTAGATATATCATAGGCGGTTCCCAAATAGAAAATAAAGTTTATTCCTTTTTCCACCATACTTTCACTTTCCATGGCTAACCGTATCCACGGGTGCCCTCCATACCAATACTTTCCAAGGCATTTATTATTTGACAACATAAAGTAAATTCATTTTTCATTTCGGGACCGGGCATCCCTAATACCTTTGCCTTACTCTCGTGCAATTACAAGTGAATAAACACTCATCATGAGAATAAGACATCTAGCATGGCAAATATTGGCCACCCCTCACTGCCTCGCGAGCGGTATGAGCACACAAAAGAGAAATTTATTTTGAAAATTAGAGATGGCACATACAAATTTGCTTAGAACGGCAAAAGAATACCGCATATAGGTAGGTATAGTGGAATCATGTGGCAAAACTGGTTTAAAGGATTTTGGATGCACAAGTAGTGATCATACTTAGTGCAAAATGAAGGCTAACAAAAGATTGAGAAGCGACCAACCAAGAAACGAATAATCTCATAAGCGAGCATTGAGCATAATTAACACCGAATAATGCACCACAAGTAGGATGTAATTTCATTGCACAACTATTGACTTACGTGCTTGCATAGGGAATCTCAAACCTTAACACCAATATTCTTACTAAAGCATAATTACTCATCAACATGACTCACATATCACATCATCATATCTCAAAAATATTACAAGGAATCAAGTTTATTTTTTCCAATGATCTTCATGAAAGTTTTTATTATATCCTTCTTGGATATCTATCACTGTGGAACTAATTTTCATGTGTTGCTTTTGATAAGCTCAAACAAATATAAGTGAAGATCATGAGCATAATATTTCTTTCTCTCAAATTAATTTAAGTGAAGCAAGAGAGAATTTCTTCAAAAATAGTAAAGCACACCGTGCTCAAAAAGATATAAGTGAAGCACTAGAGTAATTCTATAGAAAAGAGTTTCGTTGACGGGATGTGAGTGCGGCTTACCTAGCCTCCCTGGGAACTATTTGAGGACTCGATTTTATTTAAAAACTGTTAGATCTATGTATTTTATTAAAACAACAAGCAAAATGAAAATAAAATGACATTCCAAGAATAGCACATATCATGTGAATAAGCAAAAACTTAGGCTCAACCGATACTAACCGATAATTGTTGAAGAAGAAAGGTGGGATGCCTATCGGGGCATCCCCAAGCTTAGATGCTTGAGACTTCTTTAAATATTATCTTGGGATGCCTTGGGCATCCCCACGCTTGAGCTTTTGTGTCTCCTTAATTCCTCTCATATCACAGTTTTCCTAAATCTCAAAAGCTCCATCCACACAAAACTCAACAAGAACTCGTGAGATAAGTTAGTATAAACCAATGCAAAGATCTTATCATTCTCTACTGTAGCAAATCGCTAAAATTATTATTCAACATTGCATACTAAATTACTCTGCATATTTAATACTCATATCCTCAAATAGGATCATTAAACAAGCAAACATATGCAAACAATGCAAACATAACAGCAATATATCAAAACAGTACAATCTGTAAAGAATGCAAGAGTATCAATACTTACATAACTCCAAAAGTTATGAAAATTTACCAAACTGTAGAAAATTTATCAGAGCTCATTTTGCAAAAAGTTTCAATATTTTATCACATTCTGACTTTTCTAGGGAATTTTTGCAACAACGATAAACTTTCTGTTTTCAAACAGAAACATGTATACTTGCAAAATAAGCATGGCAAAGGCTATCATTGCCACTTTTATTGAAATAAAAGATGCAAAACATTATTATAAATAACAGCAAGAAAATATTAACAAAATAAATTTATTCTCCAAGCAAAACACATATCAGGTGACGAATGAAAACATAGCTCCAAGTGAGGTTAGCGATAATGTTGGAGACGAAAGAGGGGATGCCTTCGGGGGTGTCCCCAAGCTTAGTTGCTTGGATCTTCCTTTACTATTACCTTGGGGTGCCTTGGGAATCCCCAAGCTTAGGGTCTTGTCACTCCTTATTCTCCTCATATCGACATCTCACCCAAAACTTGAAAACTTCAATCACACAAAACTTAACGGAACTTCGTGAGATAGGTTAGTATGATAGAGAGCAAATCGTTTTACTTTGGTACTGTCAAAGACAAGATTCATAATTGTTCTCACACAATTCCTACTGTAGCATATCATTTCCACAATCTATATTGAGCAATATAAGCCATAGAAACTAGAAAACAAGCAAACTATGCATTGAAAACAGAATCTGTCAAAAACAGAACATTCTGTAGTAATCTGTACTCCAACCACATTTCTGCTACTCCAAAAATTCTGAAAAATTATGAAAACCTGGGAAATTTGTCTATTAATCTTAAGCAAAAATAATCAGCATTTTATCATGCTTATATTAGAAATGAGAATTGTTTTTCTGAGCGCAAAAGTTTCTGCTTTCCAGCAAGATCAAATCAACTATCACCGTAAGCCATCCCAAAGGTCTTACTTGGCACTTTATTGAAACAAAAACAATAAAACATGATTACTACAGTATCCTAATCATGTGAACACACAAAAACAGTAGGGGTAAATCTTGGGTTGTCTCCCAACAAGCACTTTTCTTTAATGCCTTTTAAACTAGGCATGATGATTTCAATGATGCTCACATAAAAGATAAGAATTGAAACACAAAGAGAGCATCATGAAGCATATGACTAGTACATTTAAGTCTAATCCACTTCCTATGCATAGGGATTTTGTGAGAAAACAACTTATGGGAACAAGAATCAACTAGCATAGGAAGGCAAAACAAGCATAACTTCAGAACTTCCAACACATAGAGAGGAAACTTGATATTATTGCAATTACTAAAAGCATAAGTTCCCCCGTCATAATAATTTTCAGTAGCATCACTAACCCCTAAGGTAGAGATAGTGTACGATGGTGATCTTATCAACCTTGGAATCACTTCCAACACACATCGTCACCTGGCCCTTAACTAGTCTTTATTCATTTTGCAACTCCTGTTTTGAGTTACTAATCTTAGCAACTGAACTGGTATCAAATACCCTGGGGTTACTATGAACACTAGTAAAGTACTTATCAATAACATGTATATCAAATATATCTTTGTTCACTTTACCATCCTTCTTATCCGCCAAGTATTTGGGGTAGTTCTGCTTCCAGTGACCATTTCCTTTGCAGTAGAAGCACTTAGTTTCAGGCTTAGGCCTAACTTTGGGCTTCTTCATGGGAGTGGAAACTTGCTTGTCATTCTTCTTGAAGTTCCCTTTCTTTTCCTTTGCCCTTTTTCTTGAAAGTAGTGATCTTGTCAAGCATCAACACTTGATGCTTTTTCTTGATTTCTACCTTCGCTGATTTCAGCATCCCGAAGAGCTCGGGAATCGTTTTCGTCATCCCTTGCATATTATAGTTCATCACGAAGTTCAAGTAGCTTGGTGATAGTGACTAGAGAACTCTGTCAATCACTATCTTATCTGGAAGATTAACTCCCACTTGATTCAAGCGATTGTACTACTTAGACATTCTGAGTACATGCTTACTAGCTGAGCCATTCTCCTCCATCTTGTAGGCAAAGTACTTGTCAGAGGTCTCATACCTCTCGACATGGGCATGAGTCTGAAATACCAATTTCAACTCTTGGAACATCTTATATGCTCCGTGGTGTTCAAAAAGTTTTTGAAGTCCCGGTTCTAAGTCGTAAAGCATGGTGCACTAAACTATCAAGTAGTCATCATACCGAGCTTGTCAAACGTTCATAACGTCTGCATCTGCTCCTGCAATAGGTTCATCACCTAGCAGTGCATCAAGGACATAATTATTCTGCGCAGTAATGAGGATAATCCTCAGATCACGGACCCAGTCTGTATCAATGCTACTATCATATTTCAACTTAGTTTTCTCTAGGAACATATCAAAAACATAGGGGAGCTACAACGCGAGCTATTGATCTACAACATAGATATGCAAATACTATCAAGACTAAGTTCATGATAAATTAAGTTCAATTAATCATATTACTTAAGAACTCCCACTTAGATAGACATCCCTTGAGCCATCTAAATGATTACGTGATCCAAATCAACTAAACCATGTCCGATCATCATGTGAGATGGAGTAGTCATCAATGGTGAACATCTCTATGTTGATCATATCTACTATATGATTCATGTTAGACCTTTCGGTCTCTAGTATTCCGAGGCCATGTCTGTACATGCTAGGCTCGTCAAGTTCAACCCGAGTATTCTGCATGTGCAAAACTATCTTGCACCCGTTGTATGTGAACGTAGAGCCTATCACACCCGATCATCACGTGGTGTCTCAGCACGGTGAACTGTTGCAATAGTGCATACTCATGGAGAACACTTATAACTTGAAATTTTAGTGAGGGATCATCTTATAATGCTACCGCCGTACTAAGCAAAATAAGATGCATAAAAGATAAACATCACATGCAATCAAAATATGTGACATGATATGGCCATCATCATCTTGTGCCTTTGATCTCCATCTCCAAAGAACCATCATGATCTCCATCGTCACCGGCTTGACACCTTGATCTCCATCGTAGCGTCGTGGTCGTCTTGCCAACTATTGCTTCTACAACTATCGCTAACACATAGTGATAAAGTAAATCAATTACATGGCGTTTACATTTCATACAATAAAGAGACAACCATAAGGTTCCTGCCGGTTGCTAGTGACTTTTACAAAACATGAGCATCTCATACAATAACGTATATCACATCATGTCTTGACCATATCACATCACAACATGCCCTGCAAAAAATAGTTAGACGTCCTCTACTTTTTTGTTGCAAGTTTTACGTGGATGCTATGGGCTTCTAGCAAGAACCGTTCTTACCTACACATCAAAACCACAATGGTGATTTATCAAGTTTCGTGTTTTAACCTTCAACAAGGACCGGCCGCAGTCAAATTTGATTCAACTAAAGTAGGAGAAACAGACACCCGCCAGCCACATTTATGCAAAACTAGTTGCATGTCTATCGATGGAACCGGTCTCATGAACGTGGTCTAGTAAGGTTGGTTCGGTCCGCTTCATCCAACAATACCGCCGAATCAAAATAAGACATTGGTGGTAAGCAGTATGACGATCACCGCCCACAACTCTTTGTGTTTTACTCGTGCATATCATCTACGCATAGACCTGGCTCGGATGCCACTGTTGGGAAACGTATGTAGAATGCAATTTCAAAAAAATTCCTACGCTCACGCAAGATCTATTTAGGAGATGCATAGCAAAGAGAGGGTGAGAGTGTGTCTACATACCCTCGTAGACCGAAAGCGGTAGCGTTTGACAATGCGGCTGATGTACTCAAACTTCTTCTCGTTCCGACCGATCAAGCACTGAACATACAACACCTCGGAGTTCTGCACACGTTCAGCTCGATGACGTCCCTCAAACTCTTGATCCAGCAAAGTGTTGAGGGCGAGTTCTGTCAGCACGAGGGCGTGGTGACAGTGATAGTGAAGTGATCCACGCAGGGCTTTGCCAAAGCACTACGTGAATATGACCGGAGGCGTAAACTGTGGAGGGGGGCGCCGCACACGGCTAACAACTATTGATGTGTGTTCTAGCGGTGCCCCCCTCATATATATAGGTTGGAGGGGAGGAGAGGCAGCCAAGGGGGCGCCCCAAGTAGGAGGAATCCTACTTGGGCACCTCCCAATTCGGCCTCCCCCATCCATATTCATTCGGAGGGGAAAGGAAGGAGGAGGGAGGAGAGAAGGAAGGGGGAGGCTGAATTACTCTCCTTCCTTTCTCTCTCCCCTCTTTCCTTCCCCCTTTATTTCGGCCTACATGGGGCGCACTAATACGTCCATTTTGCATCATGCTTTTATATCGATATTTATTGCATTATGGACTGTTATTTCACTTTATGTCACAATACTTATGGCTATTCTCTCTTATTTTACAAGGTTTACATAAGGAGGGAGAATGCCGGCAGCTGGAATTCTGGGCTGGAAAAGGAGCAAATATTAGAGACCTATTCTGCGCAACTCCAAAAGTCCTGAAACTCCACGGAACATCTTAAAATAAATAAAGAAAAATCCTCGCCAAAGATGAAGGCCAGGGGGGCACACCCTGCTCACGAGGGTGGGGGCGCGCCCCCCCTCCTAGGGCGCGCCCCCTACCTCATGCCCCCCCCTGGTGGCTCTCCGACGTCCATCTTCTCCTATATGAAGTATTTCAATGAGAAAAAAATCAGGGGGAACTTTTCGGGGTGAGACTCCGCCGCCACGAGGCGGAACCAATCTAGAGCTCCAGCAGAGCTGTTCTGCCGGGGATACTTCCCTCAGGGAGGGGGAAATCATCACCAACGCTCCTCTCATCGGGAGAGGGCAATCTCCATCAACATCTTCACCAGCACCATCTCATCTCCAAACCCTAGTTCATCTCTTGTATCCAATTCTTGTCTCAAATTCCGGGATTGGTGCTAGTAGGTTGCTAGTAGTGTTGATTACTCCTTGTAGTTGATGCTAGTTGGTTTATTTGGTGGAAGATCATATGTTCAGATCCTATATGCATATTATTACCCCTCTGATTATGAACATGAATATGCTTTGTGAGTAATTACGTTTGTTCCTGAGGACAAGGGAGAAGTCTTGCTATTAGTAGTCATGTGAATTTGGTATTCGTTTGATATTTTGATAAGATGTATGTTGTCTAGCCTCTAGTGGTGTTATGTGAACGTCGACTACATAACACTTCACCATTATTTGGGCCTAGAGGAAGGCATTGGGAAGTAATAAGTAGATGATGGGTTGCTAGAGTGACAGAAGCTTAAACCCTAGTTTATGCGTTGCTTCGTAAGGGGCTGATTTGGATCCACATGTTTCATGCTATGGTTAGGTTTACCTTAATACTTTTGTTGTAGTTGCGGATGCTTGCAATAGAGGTTAATCATAAGTGGGATGCTTGTTCAAGTAATAACAGCACCCAAGCACCGGTCCACCCACATATCAAATTATCAAAGTATCGAACGCGAATCATATGAACATGATGAAAACTAGCTTGACGATATTCCCATGTGTCCTCAGGAGCGCTTTTCCTATTATAAGAGTTTGTTCCGGCTTGTCCTTTGCTACAAAAAGGATTGGGCCACCTTGCTGCACTTTATTTACTTTTGTTACTTGTTGCTCGTTACAATTCATCTTGTCACAAAACTATCTGTTACCACTTATTTCAGTACTTGCAGAGAATACCTTGCTGAAAACCTCTTATCATTTCCTTCTGCTCCTCGTTGGGTTCGACACTCTTACTTAACGAAAGGACTACGATAGACCCCCTATACTTGTGGGTCATCAAGACTCTTTTCTGGCGCCGTTGCTGGGGAGTGTAGCGCCTTTGGTAGGTGGAATTTGGTAAGGAAAATTTTATATAGTGTGCTGAAATTTACTGTCACTTGCTACTATGGAAAGTAATTCTCTGAGGGGCTTGTTCGGGGTATCTTCACCCCATCCAGTAGAGCAAAGAGTTGCTCCTCAACCTACTAAACCTATTGAAAATGAAACTCCTTTTGATTTTCCTTCGGGTATGATGGAAAAACTGCTAGCTAACCCTTTTACAGGAGATGGAACAAAGCATCCTGATGAGCACTTAATATATGTGGATGAAGTTTGTGATTATTTAAGCTTGCAGGTATACCCGATGATGTTGCTAAGAAGAAGGTCTTCCCTTTATCTTTGAAGGGAGACACATTGATATGGTATAGGCTATGTGATGATATGAGATCATGGAACTATAAAAGATTGAAATTGGAATTTCATCAAAAGTATTACCCTATGCATCTTGTTCATCATGATCGCAATTATATATATAATTTCTAGCCTCATGAAGGAGAAAGCACCGATCAAGCTTGGGGGAGGCTTAAATCAATGTTATATTCATGCCCCAATCATGAGCTCTCGAGAGAAATAATTATGCAAGTTTTTATGCTCGTCTTTCTCATAATAATCAAACCATGATCGATACTTCTTGTGTTGGCTCTTTTATGATGAAGACTATTGAATTCAGATGGAATTTATTGGATAGAATTAAACGCAACTATGAAGATTGGGACCTCGACGAAGGTAAGGAGTCAGGTATGACACCTAAGTTTGATTGTGTTAAATCTTTTATGGATACCGATATTTTCCGTAAGTTTAGCACTAAATATGGAGTTGACTCTGAGATAGTAGCTTCTTTCTGTGAATCTTTTGCTACTTATGTTGATCTCCCTAAGGAGAAGTGTTTTAAATATCATCCTCCCATAGAAGTAAAAGTAGCTGCACCTATTAAAGTTGAAGAAAAGACTGTCACTTATAATGATCCTATTGTTCCTACTTCTTATGTTGAGAAACCACCTTTTCCCGTTAGGATAAAAGATCATGCTAAAGCTTCAACTGTGGTTCGTAAAAGCAATATTAGAACATATACACCTCCTGAGCAAGTTAAAGCTGAACCTAATATTGCTATTGTTAAGGATCTCTTGGCTGATAATATTGATGGGCATGTTATTTATTTCTGTGATGAAACTGCTAGAATTGCTAAACCTTGTGCTAAAGATAAACATAGACCTGTGGTAGGCATGCCTGTTATTTCTGTTAAAATAGGAGATCATTGTTATCATGGCTTATGTGATATGGGTGCGAGTGCTAGTGTTATACCGCATACTTTATATGAAGAAATTAAGAATGAAATTGCACCTGCTGAGTTAGAAGGTATTGATGTCACAATTAAACTTGCCAATAGAGATATTATTTCACCATTTGGAATTGTTAGAGATGTTGAAGTCTTGTGTGGGAAAACTAAATATCCTGCTGCTTTTCTTGTTCTTACTTCTCCGCAAGATAGCTTTTGTCCCATTATATTTGGTAGACCCTTCTTGAACACTGTTAATGCTAGCATAGATTGCGAAAAGAATGTTGTTACTATTGGCTTGGATGATATGGTTCATGAGTTTAATTTCTCTAAATTTAGTAAACAACATCGTGAGGAAGAATTACCTAGTAAGGATGAAATTATTGGTCTTGCTTCTATTGCCGTACCTCCTAGTGATCCTTTAGAACACTATTTGCTAGACCATGAAAATGATATGTTCATGAATGAAAGAAGGGAAATAGATGAAGTATTCTTTAAACAGGAACCTATTCTGCAACACAATTTTCCTGTTGAAATTTTAGGGGATCTTCCTCCACCCAAGGGTGATCCCGTGTTCGAGCTTAAACCGTTGCCTGATAATCTTAAACATGCTTATCTTGATGAAAAGAAGATATATCCTGTTATTATTAGTGCTAACCTTACAGAGCATGAAGAAGAAAGATTATTGAAAACTCTGAGGAAGCATCATGCTGCTATTGGATATACTCTTGATGATCTTAAGGGCATTAGTCCCACTCTATGTCAACATAAAATAAATTTGGAAGCAGATGCCAAACCAGTTCGTGATCCTCAACGACGTCTGAATCCTAAAATGAAAGAAGTGGTAAGAAAAGAAATACTCAAGCTTCTGGAGGCAGGTATAATTTATCCCGTTGCTGATAGTCAGTGGGTAAGTCCTGTCCATTGTGTCCCTAAGAAGGGAGGTATTACTGTTGTTCCTAATGATAAAGATGAATTGATTCCACAAAGAATTATTACAGGTTATAGGATGGTAATTGATTTCTGCAAATTAAATAAAGCTACTAAGAAAGATCATTACCCCTTACCTTTTATTGATCAAATGCTAGAAAGATTATGCAAACATACACACTATTGCTTTCTAGATGGTTATTCTGGTTTCTCTCAAATACCTGTGTCGGCTAGAGATCAATCAAAGACTACTTTTACATGCCCTTTTGGTACTTTTGCTTATAGATGTATGCCTTTTGCTTTATGTAATGCACCTGCTACCTTTCAAAGATGCATGATGGCTATATTCTCTTACTTTTGTGAAAAGATTTGTGAGGTTTTCATGGACGATTTTTCCGTCTATGGTTCCTCTTTTGATGATTGCTTGAGCAATCTTGATCAAGTTTTGTAGAGATGTGAAGAAACTAATCTTGTCTTGAATTGGGAAAAGTGCCACTTTATGGTTAATGAATGTATTGTCTTGGGGCATAAAGTTTCTGAAAGAGGTATTGAAGTTGATAAAGCCAAGGTCGATGCTATTGAAAAGATGCCATGTCCCAAGGACATCAAAGGTATAAGAAGTTTCCTTGGTCGCGCCGGATTTTACAGGAGGTTCATTAAGGACTTCTCAAAAATTTCTCGGCCTCTGACTAATTTATTGCAAAAAGATATACCATTTGTCTTTGATGATGATTGTGTAGAAGCATTTGAAATACTTAAGAAAGCATTAGTCTCTGCACCTGTTGTTCAGCCACCTGATTGGAATTTACCCTTTGAAATTATGTGTGATGCTAGTGATTATGCTGTAGGTATTGTTCTAGGGCAAAGAGTTGATAAGAAATTAAATGTTATTTATTATGCTAGTAAGACTCTAGACAATGCTCAAAGAAATTATGCTACTACTGAAAAAGAGCTTTTAGCAGTTGTATTTGCTTGTGATAAGTTCAGACCTTATATTGTTGATTCTAAAGTAACTATTCACACTGATCATGCTGCTATTAAATACCTTATGGAAAAGAAAGATGCTAAACCTAGACTTATTAGATGGGTTCTCTTGCTACAAGAATTTGATTTGCATATTGTTGATAGAAAGGGAGTTGAGAACCCCGTTGCAGACAACTTGTCTTGGTTAGAGAATGTTCTTGATGACCCACTACCTATTAATGATAACCTTCCTGATGAACAATTAAATGTTATAAGTACTTCTCGTAGTACTCCATGGTATGCTGATTATGCTAATTATATTGTTGCTAAGTTTATACCACCTAGCTTCACATACCAGCAAAAGAAAAAGTTTTTCTATGATTTAAGACATTACTTTTGGGATGATCCACATCTTTATAAATAAGGAGTAGATGGTGTTATTAGACGTTGTGTACCTGAGCATGAACAGGAATAGATCCTACGCAAGTGTCACTCCGAGTCTTATGGAGGACACCACGCTGGAGATAGAACTGCACATAAGGTATTGCAATCTGGTTTTTATTGGCCTACTCTCTTCAAGGATGCCCATAAGTTTTTCTTGTCTTGTGATGAATGTCAAAGAATTGGTAATATTAGTAGACGTCAAGAAATGCCTATGAATTATTCACTTGTTATTGAACCATTTGATGTTTGGGGCTTTGATTATATGGGACCTTTTCCTGCCTCTAATGGATATACACATATTTTAGTTGCTGTTGATTACGTTACTAAGTGGGTAGAAGCTATTCCAACTAGTAGTGTTGATCATAACACTTATATTAAAATGCTTAAGGAAGTTATTTTCCCGAGGTTTGGAGTCCCTAGATATTTAATGAATGATGGTGGTTCACACTTTATTCATGTTGCTTTCCGTAAAATGCTTGCTAAATATGATGTTAATCATAGAATTGCATCTCCTTATCACCCACAGTCTAGTGGTCAAGTAGAGTTGAGCAATAGAGAGCTCAAATTAATTTTGTAAAAGAATGTTAATAGGTCTAGAAAGAATTGGTCCAAGAAACTTGATGATGCATTATGGGCTTATAGAACTGCATACAAAAATCCTATGGGTATGTCTCCGTATAAAATGGTTTATGGAAAAGCATGTCACTTACCTCTCGAACTAGAACATAAGGCGTATTGGGCTATTAAAGAGCTCAACTATGATTTTAAACTTGCTGGTGAGAAGAGGTTATTTGATATTAGCTCACTTGATGAATGGAGAACCCAAGCTTATGAAAATGCCAAGTTGTTTAAATAAAAAGTTAAAAGATGGCATGACAAAAGGATACAAAAGTGTGAGTTTAATGTAGGTGATTATGTATTGCTATACAACTCTCGCTTAAGATTTTCTGTAGGCAAACTTCTCTTTAAATGGGAAGGCCCCTATGTTATCGAAGAGGTCTATCGTTCTGGTGCCATAAAGATCAACAACTTCGAAAGCACAAATCCGAAGGTGGTAAACGGTCAAAGAATCAAACATTATATCTCAGGTAATCCCATAAATGTTGAAACCAATATTATTGAAACCGTAACCCCGGAGGAATACATAAGGGACACTTTCGGGAACGTTTCAGACTCCGAAAAGGAATAGGTATGTGGTACGGTAAGTAAACCGACCCCAAAACAATTTTTAAGGCAATATTTCTTCGTTTTGGAATATTTAGAAAAATAGAAAAATAAGTAGCAGTCCGGGAAGGACACGAGGGCCCCACGAGGGTGGTGGGCGCGCCCTACCCCTGTGGGCGCGCCCCTACCTCGTGAGCACCTCGTGTGCCTTCCGGACTCCGTTTTCTTGCACATTATGTATTTTGGTCGGTAAAAATTCATTATACAACCTCCCGAAAGTTTTGACTCCCGTATCACGCAAATCTCCTATGTTCTTGTTTCGCGCTGTTTTCTGTCAGGGTTTTCCAGGCTAGGCATCATGTCGTCTCCCTCCTCCAACAATGGTGACAATGATGCTTGGCTAATGAAGATAGATCTGAAGAGGGAAGAACCCACGAGGGTCAACAAGGATGAAAGGATCAAGAAGGACACGGAGGATCAAGCTCCGGCAGCAAAAGACATCCTTCAAATTGATCATAACCTTCTTACCCCAACTGAGATCAAAGCTTTCAAGATGATTGAGTTAGCTCATATACAAAACAAGTATCTCACACAAGAAAATATTTTGTTGAAGGAGCATATTGTCGCACTCAAGGGCATTATTCGCAAGCTGGAGGACCTCTTACGCTCGATGTGCGATTATCCGTCACCTCCACCTTCTTCACCGACAAAGGAGATATAATCACATGGGTATGGGCACTCCCCTTGGCAACTGCCAAGTTTGGGGGAGGTGCCCCGGTATCGTATCACAATCACAACTCCTATCTTTATCGTTTTTCTTAGTTCGATCCTATTAGTAGTATCTTGATCTAGTAGAATAAAGTTTTTGGCATGATCTAGTTTTGAGTTTGCTTTATGATCTCTCTTTGTAATCGAGTGTGTGAGATATATATAATAAATATTAGTGTTGAGTCAAGGGCTTGATTATTTTGCCATGATCTTGGGTGAATAAAAGAAAAGAGAAAAAGAATAAAAAGAAACAAAAAGTTCATATTGATCTTATTGAGAGTAATGACTTCACATAGAAAGAGTATGATGATTAAAAGTTGTTGGGACTTGGCAGACATAACTTTGGTCATTGTTGCAATTAATAGGAAGTAATAAGGAAAGAGAGGTTTTCACATATAGATATATTATCATTGACATCTTTTATGATTGGGAGCACTCATTAAAATATGACATGCTAAAGTGTTGATGTTGGACAAGGAAGACAACGTAATGAGTTATGTCTTTCTTATATCTTAGATAAAGTATGTTGTCATGGATCCTCTAACTTGTTGAGCTTGCCTTTCCCCCTCATGCTAGCCAAATTCTCAGCACCAAGTAGAAATACTACTTGTGCTTCCAAATACCCTTAAACCAGTTTTGCCATGAGAGTCCACCATATCTACCTATGGATTGAGTAAGATCCCTCAAGTAAGTTGTCATCGGTGCAAAGCAATAAAAATTGCTCTAAATATGTATGATTGATTGGTGTGGGAGAAATAAGCTTTATACGATCTTGTGATGTGGAAGTAATAAAAGCGACGGACTGCATAATAAAGGTTCATATCACAAGGGGCAATATAAAGTGATGTTCTTTCGCATTGAGATTTTGTGCATCCAACCATAAAAGCCCATGGCAACCTCTGCTTCCCTCTGCGAAGGGCCTATCTTTTATTATTATCTTCTACCTTATGCAAGAGTCATGGTGGTCTTCACCTTTTCTTTTTCATTTTATCCTTTGGCAAGCTCAGCATGTTGGAAAGAATATGATATATATATATATCTAATTGGATGTAGGGGAGCATGAACCATTATTGTTGACATTACCCTTGAGGTAAAAGGTTGTGGGGCAAAACTATAAGCCCCTATCTTTCTCTGTCGATTAAAACTCCGTAACCACAAGTATTGCATGAGTGTTAGCAATTATGGAGGACTAAATGATAGTTGAGTATGTCGACTTGCTTTTTAGCTCTAACATAGACTCTTTCCGATGTTATGATAAATTGCAATTGCTTCAATGACTGAGATTATAGTTTGTCGGAGCCCAATAAGGTTTATGATTTATACTTTTGCATTGCGAATAGATCATCACTTGAACATAAGTAATCATATGACATAATCTATATATGTTGCTATTATGAGATTAATCATGATGCCTTCATGTCCATATTTTATTTTTATCGACACCTCTACCTCTAAACATGAGGACATATTTATTGTTATCGGCTTTTCGCTTGAGGACAAGCGAGGTCTAAGCTTGGGGGAGTTGATACGTCCATTTTGCATCATGCTTTTATATCGATATTTATTGCATTATGGACTGTTATTTCACTTTATGTCACAATAATTATGGCTATTCTCTCTTATTTTACAAGGTTTACATAAGGAGGGAGAATGCCGGTAGCTGGAATTCTAGGCTGGAAAAGGAGCAAATATTAGAGACCTATTTTGCGCAACTCCAAAAGTCCTGAAACTCCACGGAACATCTTAAAATAAATAAATAAAAATCCTCGCCAAAGATGAAGGCCAGGGGACCCACACCCTGCTCACAAGGGTGGGGGGCACGCCCCCCTCCTAGGGCACGCCCCCTACCTCGTGGGCCCCCTGGTGGCTCTCCGACGTCCATCTTCTCCTATATGAAGTCTTTCGATGAGAAAAAAATCAGGGGGAACTTTTCGGGACGAGACTCCGCCGCCACGAGGTGGAACCTTGGCAGAACCAATCTAGAGCTCCGGCAGAGCTGTTTTGCCGGGGATACTTACCTCCGGGAGGGGGAAATCATCACCATCGTCATCACCAATGCTCCTCTCATCGGGAGAGGGCAATCTCCATCAACATCTTCACCAACACCATCTCATCTCCAAACCCTAGTTCATCTCTTGTGTCCAATTCTTGTCTCAAAGTCCGGGATTGGTGCTAGTAGGTTGCTAGTAGTGTTGATTACTCCTTGTAGTTGATGCTAGTTGGTTTATTTGGTGGAAGATCATATGTTCAGATCCTATATGCATATTATTACCCCTTTGATTATGAACATGAATATGCTTTGTGAGTAATTGCGTTTGTTCCTAAGGACAAGGGAGAAGTCTTGCTATTAGTAGTCATGTGAATTTGGTATTCGTTTGATATTTTGATAAGATGTATGTTGTCTAGCCTCTAGTGGTGTTATGTGAACGTCGACTACATAACACTTCACCATTATTTGGGCCTAGAGGAAGGCATTGGGAAGTAATAAGTAGATGATGGGTTGCTAGAGTGACAGAAGCTTAAACCCTAGTTTATGCATTGCTTCGTAAGGGGCCGATTTGGATCCACATGTTTCATGCTATGGTTAGGTTTACCTTAATACTTTTGATGTAGTTGCCGATGCTTGCAATAGAGGTTAATCATAAGTGGGATGCTTGTTCAAGTAAGAACAGCACCCAAGCACCGGTCCACCCACATATCAAATTATCAAAGTATCGAACGCGAATCATATGAACGTGATGAAAACAAGCTTGACGATATTCCCATGTGTCCTCGGGAGCGCTTTTCCTATTATAAGAGTTTGTTCCGGCTTGTCCTTTGCTACAAAAAGGATTGGGCCACCTTGCTGCACTTTATTTACTTTTGTTACTTGTTGCTTGTTACAATTCATCTTGTCACAAAACTATCTGTTACCACTTATTTCAGTACTTGCAGAGAATACCTTGCTGAAAACCGCTTATCATTTCCTTCTGCTCCTCGTTGGGTTCGACACTCTTACTTATCGAAAGGACTACGATAGATCCCTGTACTTGTGGGTCATCACGCACCAGCCCCCTAGGGGCTGGTCTGTCCCCTTCTTGGCCCATTAGGCCCATGTAATTGCCGGGGGGATGCTCGGAACCCCTTCCGGTGACCCGATATGTACCCGGTAACCCCGGAACACTTTCGATGTCCGAATATCATCGTCCAATATATGAATATTTACTTCTCGACCATTTTGATACTCCTCGTCATGTCTATGATCTCATCAGGGACTCCGAACAACATTCGGTCACCAAATCACATAACTCATTGTAACACCCGGATGTAACTTTCCATATTTGTAACTTCGACTCTTGCCTTCTCCGGAGATGCGATATGATATTCCCTTTGTGTTTGGGTTTTTGTCTTTGTTTTGCTTTTTGTTCATGTCATGCATTTCATATCATGTCATCATGTGCATCGCATTTGCATTTGTGTTCATCTCATGGATCCGAGCATTTTCCCCGTTGTCCGTTTCGCAATCCGACATTCCCACATGCACCCGGCGCACCCCTCTTGTCTCTTTTCGTGAGCGGAAGAAAAACGTTCTCGGAATGGGTCGATATTTGTCAAGTGGCCTTGGTACACCACTGGTAGACCGCCTGTCAAATTTCGTTCCATTTGGAGGCCGTTTGATGCCCCAATGGTTAGCCGGGTAACCGCAAAAGCCTCTTTTGTGTTCCAGCCCAACACCCCTCCAAGACAGCCCAATAACCCATCTAAACCACCTCCTTGTTCTCCGTCGTTGGATCACGATCGTGTGAGCGAAAACCGCAGCCCATTTGGACACTCCTACCTGCCTCTACCTATAAATATGTGCATCCCCTCCAAAATCTGGGTCCAAACCCTAAAATTCATCCCCCGCCGCCACCGGACATGTCCGCGCGCCGCCGGACGAAACCCACCGCCGCCCCGCTCCAGTGAGAGGGCGCCACGTGTCTGCCCGCAGTCTCCCACCGCCGCGCCCGCCAGGCCTATCGCGGGCCCGCGCGAGCCCGCAGTCGCCGCCGCCGCTCGCCGACAACCGCACCCGCAGCTGTCGACGCGCCTCCGTTGCCCCTCGCCGGCAACCACGACCGCCGCCGCCTCCACCTCAGCCCGCGCGCCACCGAACCCTGCCGGCGTCGCCTCCTCTGCTCCTCTCACTGGTGCTCCCACTCCGGTGACCTCCTCTTCTGCCCGGCCACCTTCTTCCGCTACAGCCACCTCCCCGGTCAACTCCGGCGAGGTTCCCCCGGATCGGGACGAGATCCACTACCCCTGTCAACCAAACGCTGTCCCGCGACCCGGACCCCTCTATCCCGCTCCGTCTCATCCCGCGTTGACTTTTCGCGAGGTGAAATTTCACTAAGTCCCCGGTTCCCCTGTAATTTTCATGCCTACTTCATGATGCCACATCTTGGTGCTCGTAGCTCCAAATCATGCATATGATATGTCTAAATGTTTGTCTCGTTGAGCTCTTAATGTTAGCAGCATTTCCATGCATGTTACTGTCCATTATGATGCCATTTGCATTATTGCAAGAGTGCTATAAAATGTTAACTGCTGGTGCTTATCAGATCATGGTGATTTGTCATTTTTGTTGCATTTGATGTGTGCATTCTATGAGCATGAGGTCTGCATGTGTTTTGAACTACATCATGCCATCTTTATAGAGGTGCAAGACTTGTATTTTTGTGATCTATGTGGTGACTAACACAAGCATGCAAACTACACTCTGTAATGTTGTTGTTTTCAGGGACAGGTTTTTGCTGTCCTTTTCCTGCTGTTATTTTGATGCCATGTAAACTTGATGCTATCATGAGATCCATGCTTATTTTGATATACTACAGTACGGATGTTTTGAACATGTGGTTATGCTATATCCATTCATGTTCCTGGTTACAATTATGGATCACTCTAGCATGTCATTTTCTTGCTCTGCTTTTGCTATAAAATGTTCCCGACAGATTATTAACATGTTAATCAATATTGCCATGGTTGTTTCTAGTGATCCATGCATCATATTAACTTGCTCTTGCCATGGCTAGCTTCATGAACATGTCTTCTCTCTGTTGGTATGCTTATGTTGTCATTTAATGCTTTGTGGTGAGCGCCATGAGCTCGCAAAGTTGCTATCATAAATCTGTTTATACCATGCTCTGTTTTTCTTCTAAGTCTGAATCTGTTTATAAAACTTAATATGTTTACATGGGTGCCATCATATCTTGTGCGCCTTTTTGGCTCATGTTCAGTAAGGGACTTTTGTTCTATGCATTCATTAGAATCATGCCATGCCTTTGTTTGCTATGATATGTTCCTATAGCATGTTGTTTGCTTGCTCTAAACAGTGCTTCCTCATGTTGTTTTTGACATGTTAGTATTTTCACTAAGTCTGTGAAGCTGATATCTTTTGCACTTTTGCCATGCTTGTTTGAACCTGTTCTAGTGTGAATTGGCCGTAGCTCATTGTTCATGTTTTGTCAAGCATCTCTTGCACATCACTGCCATATGCTTTTTTTAATATGTTGGAGTGTAGTAGCTTAGTTTCTTGTTGCATTCTAAGTCCTATCATGCTGTTAATCGCAGTTTCGTGTCATTCTTGTGTTGCTTGTCATTTGCAAACCATGCATCCGTTTCCGGTGATCTTTATATCGATTTCGACCGAAATCACGTCATCTTTCCAGTGGCATACTTGGGTTTCCAAGTTGATGCCTTGATCATTATTTCCCTTACGGAGCACGCATACACTTTGCATATCATATTTTACATATCATGCCATGTATTGCATCATGTTGCTTGTGCATTGCGCCGTGATTGATTGTTGTTCCATTGCTTGTGTTCTTGCCTTGTGTAGAGCCGGGAGACGAGTACATGACCGAGGAACCTGTTGAGTACGCTAACGAGAATCAAGCTTTCGACAACTCTGAGAACATTGCAGGCAAGATGACCATACCCTCGAAATCACTTCTATCTTTGCTTGCTAGTTGCTCGCTCTATCGTTATGTCGCGCTACCTACCACTTGTTATATCATGCCTCCCATATTGCCATGTCAAGCCTCTAACCCATCTTCCTAGCAAACCGTTGTTTGGCTATGTTACCGCTTTTGCTCAGCCCCTCTTATAGCGTTGCTAGCTGCAGGTGAAGTTGAAGTTTGTTCCATGTTGGAACATGGATATGTTGGGATATCACAATATCTCTTATTTAATTTAATGCATATATTTACTTGGTAAAGGATGGAAGGCTCGGCCTTTTGCCTCGTGTTTTGTTCCACTCTTGCCGCCTTAGTTTCCATCATACCAGTGTTATGTTCCTTGATTTTGCGTTCCTTACGCGGTTGGGTGTTATGGGAACCCCTTGACAGTTCGCCTTGAATAAAACTCCTCCAGCAAGGCCCAACCTTGGTTTTAACATTTTCCACCTAGGCCTTTTTCCCTTGGGTTCAGCGGACTCAAGGGTCATCTTTATTTTAAACCCCCGGGCCAGTGCTCCTCTGAGTGTTGGTCCAAACTGGGCGATGTTCGGCGCCCCCTGGGCAACCGGGGTCTATGCCAACCCGACGTCTGGCCCATCCGGTGTGCCCTGAGAACGAGATACGTGTGACTCCTATTGGTATTTGTCGGCACATTGGGTGGCTTTGCTGGTCTTGTTTTACCATTGTCGAAATGTCTTGTAACCGGGATTCCGAGACTGATCGGGTCTTTCCGGGAGAAGGAATATCCTTCGTTGACCGTGAGAGCTTGTGATGGGCTAAGTTGGGACACCCCTGCAGGGTATAAACTTTTGAGAGCCGTGCCCACGGTTATGTGGCAGATGGGAATTTGTTAATATCCGGTTGTAGAGAACTTGACACTTGACTTAATTAAAATGAATCAACCGCATGTGTAGCTGTGATGGTCTCTTTTCGGCGGAGTCCGGGAAGTGAACACGGTCTTGTGTTATGCTTGTACATAAATAGTTTCAGGATCACTTCTTGATCACTTCTAGCTTCTCGACCGTTGCGTTGCTTCTCTTCCCACTCTTATTTGCGTATGTTAGCCACCATATATGCTTAGTGCTTGCTGCAGCTCCACCTCACTACCTTCTCCTATCCATAAGCTTAAATAGTCTTGATCTCGCGGGTGTGATATTGCTGAGTCCTCATGACTCACGGATACTTCCAAACAGTTGCAGGTGCCGAGGATACCAGTGCAGGTGATGCTACCAAACTCAAGTGGGAGTTCGACGAGGATCTGGGTCGTTACTATGTTTCGTTTCCTGATGATCAGTAGTGGAGCTCAGTTGGGACGATCGGGGATCTAGCATTTGGGGTTTATCTTCCCTTTTATTCGGATTTGACCGTAGTCGGTCTTTGGGTGTATTTGGATGATGTATGAATTATTTATGTATTGTGTGAAGTGGCGATTGTAAGCCAACTCTTTATCCCTTTCTTATCAGTACATGGGATTGTGTGAAGATTACCCCTCTTGCGACAAAACTACCATGTGGCTATGCCTCTAAGTCGTGCCTTGACACGTGGGAGATATAGCCGCACTGTGGGTGTTACAAGTTGGTATCAGAGCCATCCCCAACTTAGGAGCCCCCTGCATGATCGAATCGCTGATGTTGTTGAGTCTAGAACAAAATGTTTTGAGTCTTAGGATCGTATATATCAGAAAGTAGGATTCTTTTTACTCCTCAGTCCCTTCGCCGCTCTGGTGAGGCCTCCTGACATAGAAGTTTTGACTTCCCTCTCCTCAAATTTCATGAATTTTTTTAGGATCATGCGGGTATCTTGAAATTGTTCTGATAGTCTTGTGACGAGAACATTGTTCTTGGTGCCTCCTGACATTTAGGGGTTGTGGCAGTGTCCCGGGGAGTTGAGCTCCAAGGTGTTGTCATCACAATTTTATCGTTGCAGTTCTGGAATACCTGAGTTCGCCAACATCTGAAATCTCTTTTATGCAGTTGTTGGTGAGATAACCTCGACGCCACCCAGTACTGGGGCGGGGGTTCGGGAGTATTGCCATAACTCGTATATGGATGCTTTTTGAAGGTTGAGGTACATGATTTCTGAAGGTTTCTTGGTTATGTGTTGATAGATGGATACAACTGGATGTAGGGATTGTTAGTTTGGGTGAGATATTATGCTTCCCCTGTATCCCCAACACCAGATTGCATAACCAGAAAGTTTCGGGAGTTTATAGGTGGGAATTCAAGTAGCTCCTAGAATATCTTTCCAACAGACACATGATATGATATGGGATCTATCATATGTTTGTTTCCTGCTTATTCTGCAAGCCAATCTTTGTTTTGTTTTGTGTTGTGGTATTCGAGTTGCTTCTATGTCAAGTGTTGATTCCTTACCTTTCCTAAGAGGTGCCCTCATATTTCTACGGGAGTACTAATCCTTCTTGATCATCGAGATTGTCATGTCAATCCTTCTCCACCGGTGTGCTTCCCTTCAAGTTATTCGTACCCTTTCAATTGCTAGATCAATTATCAGTTCTTATCAATGTTGTTTGTTTCATCCGTCCCCAAGTTGCCTTTGTTTTCCCTCCCTCCCACCCTTTTTCTTCAAGGACTCAGATTTCTTAATCAAGTATCCATCTTATTTATGTGAAGTCTCTTCATTCTTTTCCGTCAATGTTCTTATCCGGTGATTCTCAGGAAAATACTAGCGGAGCTTCAAGTTAATTATTCTTCGTTCTTTTTCTTCTCCGGTGGATAAAATTCAAGCCTTCATTGTTGATCACATTCCTTTCCTTGTTTCAAATGCTTTCTCATGCCGGTGCACCTCTTAACAATCCAGTTCTCGCCATTCATTTATTCTGGTGATTGGCAGGCTTGTCAGGGGTGCCATGGATCTGGCAAGGCCGATCAAGTATTCTGTCCAAACTGGATGGTGTTGGAAATATGACCTAGAGGCAATAATAAAGTGGTTATCATTATATTTCCGTGTTCATGATAATTGTCTATTGTTCATGCTATAATTGTATTAACCGGAAACCGTAATACATGTGTGAATACATAGATCGTAATATGTCCCTAGTAAGCCTCTAGTTGACTAGCTCGTTGATCAATAGATGGTCATGGTTTCCTGACCATGGACATTGGATATCATTGATAACGGTATCACATCATTAGGAGAATGATGTGATGGACAAGACCCAATCCTAAGCGTAGCACAAGATCGTGTAGTTCGTTTGCTAAAGCTTTTCTAATGTCAAGTATCATTTCCTTAGACCATGAGATTGTGTAACTCCCAGATACCGTAGGAATGCTTTGGGTGTACCAAATGTCACAACGTAACTGGGTGGCTATAAAGGTGCACTACAGGTATCTCCTGATGACCCACGAGTATAGGGGATCTATCGTAGTCCTTTCGATAAGTAAGAGTGTCGAACCCAACGAGGAGCAGAAGGAAATGATAAGCGGTTTTCAGCAAGGTATTCTCTGCAAGCACCGAAATTATAGGTAACAGATAGTTTTGTGATAAGATAATTGGTAACGAGCAACAAGTAACAAAAGTAAATAAAGTGCAGCAAGGTGGCCCAATCCTTTTTGTAGCAGGACAAGCCTGGACAAACTCTTATATAGAGAAAAGCGCTCCCGAGGACACATGGGAATATCATCAAGCTAGTTTTCATTAGTTCATATGATTCGCATTCGGTACTTTGATAATTTGGTATGTGGGTGGACCGGTGCTTGGGTGCTGTCCTTACTTGGACAAGTATCCTACTTATGATTAACCTCTATTACAAGCATCCGCAACTACAACAAAAGTATTAAGGTAAACCTAACCATAGCATGAAACATCTGGATCCAAATCAGCCCCTTACAAAGCAACGCATAAACTAGGGTTTAAGCTTCTGTCACTCTAGCAACCCATCATCTACTTATTACTTCCCAATGCCTTCCTCTAGGCCCAAATAATGGTGAAGTGTCATGTAGTCGACGTTCACATAACACCACTAGAGGAGAGACAACATACATCTCATCAAAATATCGAACGAATACCAAATTCACATGACTACTAATAGCAAGACTTCTCCCATGTCCTCAGGAACAAACATAACTACTCACAAAGCATATTCATGTTCATAATCAGAGGGGTATTAATATGTATATAGGATCTGAACATATGATCTTCCACCAAGTAAACCAACTAGCATCAACTACAAGGAGTAATCAACATTACTAGCAACCCACAGGTACCAATCCCGGACTTGGAGACAAGAATTGGATACAAGAGATGAACTAGGGTTTGAGAGGAGATGGTGCTGGTGAAGATGTTGATGGAGATTGCCCTCTCCTGATGAGAGGAGCGTTGGTGATGATGATGGCGAGCAGAACAGCTCCGCCAGAGCCCTAGATTGGTTCCGCCAAGGTTCCGCCTCATGGCGGCGGAGTCTCGTCTGGAAAGATGGCTTATGATTTTTTTTCCTCATCTAAAGACTTCATATAGCAGAATATGGTCATCGGAGGGCCACCAGGGGGCCCACGAGGTAGGGAAGTGCGCCCAGGGGGTAGGGCGCGCCCCCCACTCTCGTGGGCGGGGTGTGGCCCCCAGGTGAACTTCTTGTGCTCAGTATTTTTTATATATTCTGAAAATGACTTCCGTGAAGTTTCAAGACTTTTGGAGCTGTGCAGAATAGGTCTCTAATATTTGCTCCTTTTCCAGCCCAGAATCTCAGCTGTCGGTATTCTCCCTCTTTATGTAAACCTTGTAAAATAAGAGAGAATAGGCATAACTATTGTGACATAATGTGTAATAACAGCCCATAATGCAATAAATATCGATATAAAAGCATGATGCAAAATGGACGTATCAACTCCCCCAAGCTTAGACCTCGCTTGTCCTCAAGCGAAAGCCGAAATCGAAAAATATGTCCACATGTTTAGAGATAGAGGTGTGGATAAAAAATAAAATACGGACATGAGGACATCATGATCATTCTTAGAACAACAACTTATATAATTCTTGTCATATGATCTCTTATGCTAGAGTAATAATTCAATTGCAATTTTTAGGTATGAATCATAAACTTCATTGACAACTAACAAACTATAATCTCAGTCATTGGAACAATTGCAATTTATCATAACAAAGGAAAGAGTCAATATAAGAGTTTTTCAGCAAGTCCACATACTCAACTATCATATAGTCTTTCACAATTGATAACACTCAGGCAATACTTATGGGTATGGAGTTTTAATCAAACACAAAGAAAGATAGGGGCTTATAGTTTTGCCTCCCAACGTTTTACCTCAAGGGTAATGTCAACAATAATAGTTCATGAAAACTCACATCCAATTAGCCATATATACCAGGATCTTTCCAACATGTTGTGCTTGCCAAAAGATAAAATGTAAAAAGGAAGGGTGAAGATCACCATGACTCTTATGTAAGGTAGGAGATAAAGGTAAACGATAGACCCTTCGCGGAGGGAAGCAGAGGTTGTCATGCGCTTTTATGGTTGGATGCACAAAATCTTAATGCAAAAGAACGTCACTTTATATTGCCACTTGTGATATGGACCTTTATTATGCAGTCCGTCGCTTTTATTTCTTCCATATCACACGATCGTATAAAGCTTATTTTCTCCCACACTAATAAGTCATACATATTTAGAGAGCAATTTTTATTGCTTGCACCGATGACAACTTACTTGGAGGATCTTACTCAATCCATAGGTAGATATGGTGGACTCTCATGGCAAAACTGGTTTAAGGGTGTTTGGAAGCACAAGTAGTATCTCTACTTGGTGCAAAGAATTTGGCTAGCATGGGGGGGAAAGGCAAGCTCAATCATGTTGGATGATCCATGACAATATAATTTATCTCAGATGTAAGAAAACATAACCCATTACGTTGTCTTCCTTGTCCAATGTCAACTCTTTAGCATGTCATATTTTAATGAGTGCTCACAATCATAAAAGATGTCCAAGATAGTATATTTATACGTGAAGACCTCTCTTTCTTTATTACTTCCTATTAATTGCAACGATGACCAAAACTATGTTTGTCAACTCTCAACAACTTTTATTCATCATACTCTTTATATGTGAGCTCATTACTCTCCATAAGATCCATATGATCTCTTTGTTTCCTTTTTTCTTTCTCTTTTCTTTTATTCACTTAAGATCATGGCAAAATAATCAAGCCCTTGACTCAACACTAATCTTTATTATATATAGCTCACGGACTCGATTACATAGAAGGATCATAAAGCAAAACTCACAACTAGAACATACTAGTTTTTTTATTCTACTAGATCAAGATATTATCAAAAGGATTGAACTAAGAAAAACGGTAAAGGTAGAAGTGATGGTGATACGATACCGGGGCACTCCCGCAAGCTTGGCAGTTGCCAAGGGGAGTGCCCATACCCATGTGATTATGTCTCCTTTGTTGGTGAAGAAGTTGATGGTTTTGTTGATGGCGTAGGCTTGTCGTCCTTCTTCCAAGGCATAGGCTCGCCATCATAGAAGGATGATCGAGTCTCCTGAAACCTCAAATCTGCAGCCAAACTCATCCTCTTGAATCTATATTCATACTCACAGTTTTGATTTTGCAGGTCATAGATCTAGGCTTGGAGGTGCTCGATTTTCTCATGAAGCTTGAAGATGGCCTCCCCAATGTCCTTGACGTCCAGCTTGTGGTTGTTGGTGAACTCCGTGATCATAATGTGATTGGAATCGAGTCCACGCTCCACCATCTCCTGACACTTGAAAACTTCTTGCTCCAATCCTCGAGCCTTGCCTCCGTGCTTCCGGTCTTCCTTGGTCCCTCAACATCGCGGATGTGCAACAACCCCTCATGCATCTCAATGGTTTGAGGGTGTTGCAGCACTTCCGCGAGGTAGGGGTTGATGACCTTCTCGAAGAACTGGTCCTTGGGGGCACTTGAAGACGACATGACGACCTGGATCTGTCAGAAAAACAGCTCGAAACAAAGACAGGAGATTTTTGCGTGATACGGTGGTCAAAACCTTCGGGAGGTTATATAATGAATTTTTACCGACCAAAATACGTGTCGTGTAAGAAAATGGAGTCCGGAGAGCACACGAGGTGCCCACGAGGTAGGGGGCGCGCCCAGGGGGGTAGGGCGCGCCCTCCACCCTCGTGGAGGCCTCGTGTCCTTCCCGGACTGCTTTTTATTTTTCTATTTTTCTAAATATTCCAAAACGGAAGAAAATTGCCATTAGAACTGTTTTGGAGTCGAGTTACTTACCGTACCACATACCTATTCCTTTTCGGAGTCTGAAATGTTCCGGAAAGTGTCCCTTATGTATTCCTCCGGGTTACGGTTTCAATAATATTGGTTTCAACATTTATAGGATTACCTAAGATATAATGTTTAATTCTTTGACCGTTCACCACCTTCGGATTTGTTCGAAGTTGTTGATTTTTATGGCACCGGAACGATAGACCTCCTCGATAATGTAAGGACCTTCCCACTTAGAGAGAAGTTTTCCTGCAAAAAATCTTAAACGAGAGTTGTATAGCAATACATAATCACCTACATTAAACTCACGCTTTTGTATCCTTTTGTCATGCCATCTTTTAACTTTTTCTTTAAATAATTTGGCATTCTCATAGGCTTGGGTTCTCCATTCATCAAGTGAGCTAATGTCAAATAACCTCTTCTCACCAGAAAGTTTGAAATCATAGTTGAGCTCTTTAATGGCCCAATAAGCCTTATGTTCTAGTTCGAGAGGTAAGTGAAATGCTTTTCCATAAACCATTTTATACGAAGACATACCCATAGGATTTTTATATGCAGTTCTATAGGCCCATAATGCATCAACAAGTTTCTTGAACCAATTCTTTATAGATCTATTAACAGTCTTTTGCAAAATTAATTTGAGTTCTCTATTACTCAATTCTACTTGACCACTAGACTGTGGGTGATAAGGAGATGCAATTCTATGATTAACATCATATTTAGCAAGCATTTTACGGAAAGCACCATGAATAAAATGAGAACCACCATCAGTCATTAAGTATCTAGGGACTCCAAACCCTGGAAAAATAACTTCTTTAAGCATCTTAATAGAGGTGTTATGATCAGCACTACTAGTTGGAATAGCTTTTACCCACTTAGTAACGTAATCAACAACAACTAAAATATGTGTATATCCATTAGAGGAAGGAAAAGGTCCCATATAATCAAATCCCCAAACATCAAATGGTTCAATAACAAGTGAATAATTCATAGGCATTTCTTGACGTCTACTAATATTACCAATTCTTTGACATTCATCACAAGATAAGACAAACTTACGGGCATCCTTGAAGAGAGTAGGCCAATAAAAACCGGATTGCAATACCTTATGTGCAGTTCTATCTCCAGCGTGGTGTCCTCCATAAGCCTCGGAGTGACACTTGCGTAGGATCTGTTCCTGTTCATGCTCAGGTACACAACGTCTAATAACACCATCTACTCCTTCTTTATAAGGATGTGGGTCATACCAAAAGTAATGTCTCAAATCATAGAAGAACTATTTCTTTTGCTGGTATGTGAAACTAGGTGGTATAAATTTAGCAACAATATAATTAGCATAATCAGCATACCATGGAGCAGTACGAGAAGCATTTATGACATTTAATTGTTCATCAGGAAAGCTATCATCAATAGGTAGTGGGTCATCAAGCACATTTTCTAACCTAGACAAGTTGTCTGCAACGGGGTTCTCAGCTCCCTTTCTATCAATAATATGCAAATCAAATTCTTGTAGCAAGAGAACCCATCTAATAAGTCTAGGTTTAGCATCTTTCTTTTCCATAAGGTATTTAATAGCAGCATGATCTGTGTGAATAGTTACTTTAGAATCAACAATATAAGGTCTAAACTTATCACAAGCAAATACAACTCCTAAGAACTCTTTTTCAATAGTAGCATAATTTCTCTGAGCATTGTCTAGAGTTTTACTAGCATATTGAATAACATTTAATTTCTTATCAACTCTTTGCCCTAGAACAACACCTACATCATAATCACTAGCGTCACACATAATTTCAAAGGGTAAATTCCAATCAGGTGGCTGAACAATAGGTGCAGATATTAATGCTTTCTTAAGTATTTCAAATGCTTCTACGCAATCATCATCAAAAACAAATGGTATATCTTTTTGTAATAAATTAGTCAGAGGCCGAGAAATTTTTGAGAAGTCCTTAATGAACCTCCTGTAAAATCCGGCGCGACCAAGGAAACTTCTTATACCTTTGATGTCCTTGGGACATGGCATCTTTTCAATAGCATCAACCTTGGCTTTATCAACTTCAATACCTCTTTCAGAAACTTTATGACCCAAGACAATACCTTCATTAACCATAAAGTGGCACTTTTCCCAATTCAAGGCAAGATTAGTTTCTTCACATCTGCAAAACTCGATCAAGGTTGCTCAAGCAATCATCAAAAGAGGATCGATAGACGGAGAAATTGTCCATGAAAACCTCACAAATCTTTTCACAAAAGTCAGAGAATATAGCCATCATGCATCTTTGAAAGGTAGCAGGTGCATTACATAAACCAAAAGGCATACGTCTATAAGCAAAAGTACCAAAAGGGCAAGTAAAAGTAGTCTTTGATTGATCATTGGCTGACACGGGTATTTGAGAGAAACCAGAATAACCATCTAGAAAGCAAAAATGTGTATGTTTGGATAATCTTTCTAGCATTTGATCGATAAAAGGTAAGGGGTAATGATCTTTTTAGTAGCCTTATTTAATTTGCGGAAATCAATTACCATCCTATAACCTGTAATAATTCTTTGCGGAATCAATTCATCTTTATCATTAGGAACGACAGTGATACCTCCCTTTTTAGGGACACAATGGACAGGACTTACCCACTGACTATCAGCAATGGGATAAATTATACCTGCCTCAAGAAGCTTTAGTATTTCCTTTCTTACCACTTCCTTCATCTTAGGATCCAGCCGTCGTTGACGATCACGAACTGGTTTGGCATCTTCCTCCAAATTTATTTAGTGTTGACACAGAGTGGGACTAATGCCCTTAAGATCATCAAGAGTATATCCAATAGCAGCACGGTGCTTCTTCAGAGTATTCAATAATCTCTCTTCTTCATGCTCTGAAAGGTTAGCACTAATAATAACAGGATATATCTTTTTCTCATCAAGATAAGCATATTTAAGAGTATCAGGTAACGGTTTAAGCTCAAACACAGGATCACCCTTGGGTGGAGGAGGATCCCCTAGGATTTCAACAGGCAAATTGTGTTTCAGGATGGGTTCCCGTTTAAAGAATACTTCATATATTTCCCTTCTTTCATTCATAAACATATCATTTTCATGGTCTAGCAAATATTGTTCTAAAGGATCACTAGGAGGTACGGCAATAGAAGCAAGACCAATAATTTCATCTTTACTAGGCAATTCCTCTTCATGGTGTTGTCTACGAAATTTAGAGAAATTAAATTCATGAGACATATCACCTAAACCAATAGTAACAACATCCTTTTTGCAGTCTATCCTAGCATTAACAGTGTTTAAGAAGGGTCTACCAAATATAATGGGACAAAAGCTATCTTGTGGGGAACCAAGAACAAGAAAATCAACAGGATATTTAGTTTTCCCACACAAGACTTCAACATCTCTAACAATTCCAATTGGTGAAATAGTATCTCTATTGGCAAGTTTAATTGTGACATCAATATCTTCTATCTCAGCAGGTGCAATATCATGCATAATTTCTTTGTATAAGTCATGAGGTATAGCACTAGCACTGGCACCCATATCGCATAAGCCATGATAACAATGATCTCCTATTTTAACAGAAATAACAGGCATGCCTACCAAAGATCTAGGTTTATCTTTAGCACAAGGTTTAGCAATTCTAGCAGTTTCATCACAGAAATAAATAACATGCCCATCAATATTATCATCCAAGAGATCTTTAACAATAGCAATATTAGGTTCAGCTTTAATTTGCTCAGGAGGTGTATAAGTTCTAATATTGCTTTTATGAACCACAGTTGAAGCTTTAGCATGATCTTTTATCCTAACAGGAAAAGGTAGTTTCTCAACATAAGCAGTAGGAACAATAGGATCATTATAAGTGATAGTCTTTTCTTCAACTTTAATAGGTGCAGCTACTTTTACTTCGATGGGAGGATGATATTTAAACCACTTCTCCCTAGGGAGGTCAACATGAGTAGCAAAAGATTCACAGAAAGAAGCTACTATCTCAGAGTCAAGTCCATATTTAGTGCTAAATTTACAGAAAACATCGGTATCCATAAAAGATTTAACACAAACATACTTAGGTGTCATACCTGAATCCTTACCTTTGTCGAGGTCCCAATCTTCAGAGTTGCGTTTAATTCTTTCCAATAAATCCCATTTGAATTCAATAATCTTCATCATAAAAGAGCCAGCACAAGAAGTATCAAGCATGGTGCGATTATTATCAGAAAGTCGAGCATATAAATTTTGAATAATCATTTCTCTTGAGAGCTCATGATTGTGGCATGAATATAACATTGATTTAAGCCTCCTGCAAGCTTGAGAGATGCTTTCTCCTTCGCGAGGCCAGAAATTATATATATAATTGCGATCACAATGAACAAGATGCATAGGATAAAACTTCTGATGAAATTCCAATTTCAATCGTTTGTAGTTCCATGACCCCGTATCATCACATAGCCTATACCATGTCAATGCATCTCCCTTCAAAGATAAAGGGAAGACCTTCTTCTTAATAACATCTCCGGGTAAACCTGCAAGCTTAAATAATCCACAAACTTCATCCACATATATTAGGTGCTCATCAGGATGCCTTGTTCCATCTCCTGCAAAAGAATTAACTAGCAGTTTTTCTAACATACTCGAAGGAATTTCAAAGCAGACATTTTCATTTTTAGTTTCAGTTGGTTCAGTAGGTTGAGGAGCAACTCTTTGCTCTACTAGTCGGGGTGAAGATACCTCGAACAAGCCCCTCAGAGGATTACTTTCCATACAACAAGTGATAGTAAATTTCAGCACACTATATAAATTTTTCCTTACCAAATTCCACCTACCAAAGGTGCTTCCCTCCCCGGCAACGGCAGCAGAAAAGAATCTTGATGGCCCACAAGTATAGGGGATCTATCGTAGTCCTTTCGATAAGTAAGTGTCGAACCCAACGAGGAGCAGAAGGAAATGATAATCGGTTTTCAGCAAGGTATTCTCTGCAAGCACTGAAATTATAGGTAGCAGATAGTTTTGTGATAAGATAATTGGTAACGAGCAACAAGTAACAAAAGTAAATAAAGTGTAGCAAGGTGGCCCAATCCTTTTTGTAGCAAAGGACAAGCCTGGACAAACTCTTATATAGATAAAAGCTCTCCCGGGGACACATGAGAATATCATCAAGCTAGTTTCCATCATGTTCATATGATTCGCGTTCGGTATTTTGATAATTTGGTATGTGGGTGGACCGGTGCTTGGGTGATGTCCTTACTTGGACAAGCATCCCACTTATGATTAACCTCTATTGCAAGCATCCGCAACTACAACAAAAGTATTAAGGTAAACCTAACCATAGCATGAAACATATGGATCCAAATCAGCCCCTTACGAAGCAACGCATAAACTAGGGTTTAAGCTTCTGTCATTCTAGCAACTCATCATCTACTTATTACTTCCCAATGCCTTCCTCTAGGCCCAAATAATGGTGAAGTGTCATGTAGTCGACGTTCACATAACACCACTAGAGGAGAGACAACATACATCTCATCAAAATATCGAACGAATACCAAATTCACATGACTACTAATAGCAAGACTTCTCCCATGTCCTCAGGAACAAACGTAACTACTCACAAAGCATATTCATGTTCATAATAAGAGGGGTATTAATATGCATATAGGATCTGAACATATGATCTTCCACCAAGTAAACCAACTAGCATCAACTACAAGGAGTAATCAACACTACTAGCAACCCACAAGTACCAATCCCGGACTTGGAGACAAGAATTGGATACAAGAGATGAACTAGGGTTTGAGAGGAGATGGTGCTGCTGAAGATGTTGATGGAGATTGCCCTCTCCCGATGAGAGGAGCGTTGGTGATGACGATGGCGATGATTTCCCCCTCCCGGAGGGAAGTTTCCCTGGCAGAACAGCTCCGCGAGAGCCCTAGATTGGTTCTGCCAAGGTTCCGCCTCGTGGCGGTGGAGTCTCGTCCGGAAAGATGGCTTATGATTTTTTCCTCATCGAAAGACTCCATATAGCAGAAGATGGTCATCGGAGGGCCACCAGGGGCCCACAAGGTAGGGGGGTGCACCCAGGGGGTAGGGCGCGCCCCCCACCCTCATGGGTAGGGTGTGGCCCCCTGGTGAACTTTTTGCGCTCAGTATTTTTTATATATTCTGAAAATGACTTCCGTGAAGTTTCAGGACTTTTGGAGCTGTGCAGAATAGGTCTCTAATATTTGCTCCTTTTCCAGCCCAGAATCCCAGCTGCCGGCATTCTCCCTCTTTATGTAAACCTTGTAAAATAAGAGAGAATAGGCATAAGTATTGTGACATAATGTGTAATAACAGCCCATAATGCAATAAATATCGATATAAAAGCATGATGCAAAATGGACGTATCATCTCCGGAAGTATCTATTGGGTTGGCACGAATCGAGACTGGGATGTGTCACTCTGTATGACGAAGAGGTATCTGGGCCCACATGGTAATGCATCATCATAACGAGCTCAATGTGACTAAGGAGTTGGCCACGAGATCATGCATTACGGAACGAGTAAAGGGACTTGCCGGTAACGAGATTGAACGAGGTATAGAGATACCGACGATCGAATCTTGGGCAAGTAACATACCGATGGACAAAGGGAATTGTGTACAGGATCGATTGAATCCCCGACATCGTGGTTCATCTTATGAGATCATTGTGGAACATGTGGGAGCCAACATGGGTATCCAGATCCCGCTGTTGGTTATTGGCCGAAGAGATGTCTCGGTCATGTCTGCATGGTTCTCGAACCCATAGGGTCTACACACTTAAGGTTCGGTGATGCTAGAGTTGTTATGGGAAATAGTATGTGGTTGCCGAAGGTTGTTCGGAGTCCCGGATGAGATCCCGGATGTCACGAGGAGTTTCGGAATGGTCCGGAGATGAATATTTATATATGGGAAGTCCTTATTCGGTCGCCGGAAGTGTTTGGGGGTTACCGGTATTGTACTGGGACCATCGAAGGGGTTCCGGGGGTCCACCGGGAGAGTTCACCTGCCCCGGAGGGCCCTATGGGCTGAATATAGAGGGGAACCAGCCCCTAGGTGGGCTGGGCGCTAACTCCCCCTAGGGCCCATGCACCTAGGGTTGGGGGAAATCCTAGAGGGGGCGCCCCCACCTGGCTTGGGGGGCAAGCCTCCCCTTGGCCACCGCCCCCCTCTAGATGCATCTAGGGGGGTCAGCCCCCTATCCCTTGCCCCTATATATAGTGGGGGGTGGGAGGGCAGCCGCACCCTTCCCTTGGCGCAACCCTCCCCCTCTCCAACACCTCCTCCTCCTCCGTCGCGCTTGGCGAAGCTCAGCCGAAGGAACCACGAGCTTCATCACCACCATGCCGTCGTGCTGTCGGAGTTCTCCCTCAACTTCTCCTCTCCCCTTGCTGGATCAAGAAGGAGGAGACGTCCCCGGGCTGTACGTGCGTTGAACGCGGAGGTGCTATTGTTCGGTGCTTAGATCGGAATCGACCGCGATCTGAATCGCTGCGTGTATGACTCCACCAACCGTTCTTGCAACGCTTCTACTTAGAGATCTTCAAGGGTATGAAGATGCACTCCCTCTCTCTCATTGCTAGCATATCCTAGATTGATCTTGGTGACACGTAGGAATTTTTTTGAATTATTGCTACGTTCCCCAGCAATGGCATCATGAGCTAGGTCTATGCGTAGATTCTATGCACGAGTAGAACACAAAGCAGTTGTGGGCGATGATTTGTTCAATTTGCTTACAGTTACTAGTCTTATCTTGATTCGGCGGCATTGTGGGATGAAGCAGCCTGGACCAACCTTACACGTACGCTTACGTGAGACTGGTTCCACCGACTGACATGCACTTGATGCATAAGGTGGCTAGCGGGTGGACGTCAAAACAACGTTCCTTAATGGTTTCCTTAAGGAACAATTGTATATGATGCGGCCGGAAGGTTTTGTCAATCCTAAGAATGCTGACAAGGTATGCAAGCTCCAACGCTCAATATATGGGCTGGTGCAAGCATCTCTGAGTTGGAACATTCACTTTGATGAGATGACCAAAGCGTTTGGGTTTACGCAGACTTATGGAGAAGCCTGTGTTTACAAGAAAATGAGTGGGAGCTCTGTAGAATTTCTCATATTATATGTGGATGACATACTATTGATGGGAAATGATATAGAATTTTTGGAAAGCATAAAGGCCTGCTTGAATAAGTGTTTTTCAATGAAGGACCTTGGAGAAGCTGCTTACATATTAGGCATCAAGATCTATAGAGATAGATCGAGACGCCTCATTGATCTTTCACAAAGAACATACCTTGACAAGATATTGAAGAAGTTCAATATGGATCGGTCCAAGAAGGGGTTCTTGTCTGTATTACAAGGTGTGAAATTGAGCACGACTCAATGCCCGACCTCGGCAGAAGATCGAGAAAAGATGAGTGCCATCCCCTATGCCTCAGCCATAGGGTCTATTATGTATGTCATGTTGTGTACCAGACCTGATGTGAACCTTGCCGTAAGTTTAGTAGGGAGGTACCAAAGTAATCCCGGCATGGAACACTGGACAGCGGTCAAGAATATCCTAAAGTACCTGAAAAGGACTAAGGATATGTTTCTCGTTTATGGAGGTGACGAAGAGCTCGTCCTAAAGGGTTACGTCGATGCTAGCGTGGCCAATTTTACCCATGGGTACAGGTACCCACGGATACCGTACCCGCATGGGCAGGGTATGGGCACATTTTTACACCCATGGGTAGTACCCATACTCTACCCATTAAGTCATGGGTAGGGACGGATATAGCCTTCTACCCATGGATATACACATACCCTACCCATTTATGCTGACATTTTACATCTTGGATGTTATTTGGCGAGTTTGTGAACCTATGTTAAAGTTCTCGCCAATTTTCAATATGAATTGAGATTGTCTTGTACTCATCGATTTGTTATTGAGTTTAGATAAATGTTTTTTTTAATTTTCTATGGATGAATATAAAATTATGAATAACATGTGCACTATTTGATCTACCCATTGGGTATCCAATGGATATGGGTACCCATCGGGTATGGGTATGGGTAAAGTTTCATACCCATGGGTACGGGTATGGGTAAAAGTTTGTACCCATTAACTACACGGGTATGGGTATGGTATTGTTGTACCCGCCCCATACCCTACCCATTGCCATCCTTATTCGACACAGATCTGGATGACTCCAAGTCACAAACCGGATACGTGTACATTTCGAATGGTGGGGCAGTCAGCTGGTGTAGTTGCAAGCAAAGCGTCATGGCGGGATCTACATGTGAAGCGGAGTACATAGCAGCCTCGGAGGCAGCACAGGAAGCAGTCTGGATGAAGGAGTTCATCACCGACCTAGGAGTTATTCCCAATGCGTCGGGCCCGATGACTCTCTTCTGTGACAACACTGGAGCTATTGCCCTTGCCAAGGAGCCCAGGTTTCACAAGATGACCAGGCATATCAAGCGTCGCTTCAACTCCATTCGTGAATATATTCAGTATGGAGACATAGATATTTGTAAAGTGCATACGGATTGAATGTCGCAGATCCATTGACTAAACCTCTTCCGCGAGCAAAACATGATCAACACCAGAACTCTATGGGTGTTTGATTCATCACAATGTAACTAGATTATTGACTCTAGTGCAAGTGGGAGACTGTTGGAAATATGCCCTAGAGGCAATAATAAAGTGGTTATTATTATATTCCGTGTTCATGATAATTGTCTATTGTTCATGCTATAATTGTATTAACCGGAAACCGTAATACATGTGTGAATACATAGATCGTAATATGTCCATAGTAAGCCTCTAGTTGACTAGCTCGTTGATTAATAGATGGTCATGGTTTCCTGACCATGGACATTGGATGTCATTGATAACGGGATCACATCATTAGAAGAATGAAGTGATGGACAAGACCCAATCCTAAGCGTAGCACAAGATCGTGTAGTTCGTTTGCTAAAGCTTTTCTAATGTCAAGTATCATTTCCTTAGACCATGAGATTGTGCAACTCCCAGATACCGTAGGAATGCTTTGGGTGTACCAAACGTCACAACATAGCTGGGTGGCTATAGAGGTGCACTACAGGTATCTTCGAAAGTATCTATTGGGTTGGCACGAATCGAGACTGGGATTTCTCACTCCGTATGACGGAGAGGTATCTCTGGGCCCACTTGGTAATGCATCATCATAACGAGCTCAATGTGACTAAGGAGTTAGCCATGGTATCATGCGTTACGGAACGAGTAAAGAGACTTGCCGGTAATGAGATTGAACGAGGTATAGAGATACCGACGATCGAATCTCGGGCAAGTAACATACCGATGGACAAAGGGAATTTTATACGGGATTGATTGAATCCCCGACATCGTGGTTCATCTGATGAGATCATCGTGGAACATGTGGGAGCCAACATGGGTATCCAGATCCTGCTGTTGGTTATTGGCTGGACAGATGTCTTGGTCATGTCTGCATGGTTCCCGAACCCGTCATCGGCGTTTGGAGACTGAATGTAGGTACCTTGGAAGTTGTCTCTAAAGGCATCCTCCAAATCTTCCCAGTTACCAATAGAGTTTTCTGGGAGGTTGTTTAACTAGTGTCATGCTGGTCCCTTGAGTTTAAGCGGGAGGTACTTGATGGCATGAAGATCATCACCGCGGGCCATGTGTATGTGGAGAAGAAAATCTTCAATCCGTACTGCGGGATCTGTCATTCCGTCGTATGATTCAATGTTCACGGGTTTAAACCCTTCTGGGAACTGGTGCTCCATTACCTCATCAGTGAAGCATAAGGGGTGTGCGGCGTCTCTGTATCGGGTGACGTCACGATGCAATTCAGATGAAGTCCGTATGCGGTTTTCGGCCATGGTGAGATTATGCGTGTCAGGCCAAGCTTGACGCTCATCTTCTCGTGTTGGGGAACGCCCCATTGATCCGTAGATTGATCTTGTTTGGCCTGCTCTATTATTCGGGTCTTGTCATAGATCGTAGGTGTATCCTGGAGCCGTTGTCTCTCCGCCCTTACGGCGAGGTGGTGCGGGTATGTGTTCGGCGTGGGTGGCTGCTTTGTCACGCCCACGTGGTGGATGATTTGGTTCATCGGCGCGGTCATGTTTCGACGGGTTTGGCTTGACGGCCTCCTCATCGAATTGTGGTAGTAGCCGGCGTTTTGGATAAGTTTTTATTGGGCGTTGAAGGCCATATTCTTCGGCAGCTAGGACCTGAGTCCATCTGTCGTTGAGCGTATCCTGTTCGGCTTGGAGACGTTGCTGCTGCTTTTTTAGGCTTCTCGCAGTGGCGATTAGCTGGCGCTTAAAGCGCTCCTACTCGAGTTGTTCCTCTGGCATGATGAAGTCTTCGTCATCGGGGCTCACATCATCCTCGGAGAGCGGTAGATAATTACTATCCTCCGAGTCCTCGTTCCCGATCAGATCGTCGGAGTTAACTTGCCCCTCCTCCACATCGTCTTATTCGGATGTGGGCTCGGCGGGGGCTTCGGGGTATTTGGCACCCTCCGGAGTGTTATCATCTTCGATGCCGGTATTACTGTCTTTGCTACGACGCAATTTTGAGCGGCATCGCTGACATCGATGCTTTGGAGGTGCCTCAGCAGGTTTGTCCTCAACCGAATCCTTCCTGCTGTCGTCGTCATCCTCTTTGGGTGTGTCCACCATATACACGTCATATGTGGAGGTGGCCGTCCAACGTCCGGTAAACGGCGGGTCTTGGCCTTGTTCGTCTCCGGCATCGTCGTCCATACCGTCGATGTCTTCGGAGGCGTAGTCCAGCATGTCGGTTAAATCTTCGATAGTGACTATGAAGTGGGTGGTGGGTGGGACGTGAAATTCCCCGCTCTCAGCCCCTAGTCCGGGCTGGGCGTAATTTGGGAGTGATTCCTCTATGATGGTGAGGGATCGCTGTCAGTGTCAAAACCGACGGATCTCGGGTAGGGGGTCCCGAACTGTGCGTCTAGGATCGATGGTAACAGGAGACGGGGGACACGATGTTTACCCAGGTTCGGGCCCTCTCTATGGAGGTAATACCCTACGTCCTGCTTGATTGATCTTGATGAATATGAGTGTTACAAGAGTTGATCTACCACGAGATCGTAATGGCTAAACCCTAGAAGCCTAGCTTGTATGACTATGGTAATCAATATATCTTTTCCGGACTAACCCCTCCGGTTTATATAGGCACCAAGGGGATCTAGGGTTTACATAGAGTCAGTTACATAAGAAGGAATCTTCATAGTCGGTCGTCAAGCTTGCCTCCCACGCCAAGTAGAGTCCAATCCAGACACGGGTACAGTCTTCGGCCTTCATGTCTTCACAGCCCATCAGTCCGGCCCATGGATAATAGGCCGGACGCCTGAGGACCCCTTAGTCCAGGACTCCGTCAGTAGCCCCTGAACCTGGCTTCAATGAAGAGGAGTCCGGCGCGCAGATTGTCTTCGTCATTGCAAGGCGGGTTCCCCCTTTCGAACTTCTAGTTGATCTTCAGATGTGATGATTGTATCCTGACTAGTATACATAACCGCAGAGGGCATAATATTTCACGAGTTCAACCCACCGACCATTTTTTGGTAATATGACACCACGCCTTCCTGGCCACTACTTGCGAACCGTTTTAGCCAGCCTGTCGCCCCACGTCCTAAGACGTGGCCTTATAGGCGTGTCTTATCCAAGCGGAGATCATGCCTCCCTTTTTTAAGGGATTCCTGTCAACCCGGACGTGGGTAAGCCAACCGTCGCTTGGGTACAACTCCTTGGAAACAAGCAAGTTTTTGAGGCCCAAGGGGAGACGTTTGATATCTGCAGCCTTTATATAGGGGTATAGACATGTCTTTTTCTTCCATGCTTGCCTCTTCCTCGACCCCTGCAACCCCGAGTTCCAACACCTGGGTTTCGGTCGCCACAAGCCCCAATCATGTCCGGATCTAGTCGTCAAGGCCGGTGGGTAGCTTCTTCTGTCACCGAGGAAGATATCACAAAGCTTCGGGCGGGGAGGTACCTGATCGCAGAAATCCATCACCGGCTTCCTGCCGAGGGGCAGGTTATTCCCACCCCCAGATCTGGCGAGAGGGTCCTGTTCGTGTCCCACTTCCTCTGCGGGTTAGGGTTTGCACTTAACCCCTTCGTCCAAGGGCTCATGTTCTATTACGGGCTAGATTTCAATGATCTGGCCCTGGACTCAATTCTTCTTATCCCGGCGTTTATCGTCATGTGCGAAGCCTTCCTCCGAACTACTCCGCACTTTGGCTTGTGGCTCAAGACCTTCGATGTGAAGCCGCAAGTGGTAGAGGGGGAGCAGGCCGAGTGCGGCGGCGCTACAGTGAGCAATCTTCCGATCTGTGGCAGCAGGGGTGGTTCTATATTACCGAGCCCCGCAGCTCCAAGTGGGCAACTACGCCCGCATTTCGATCCAGCCCCCAACTCAGCTTGCATCATGGATTAACAAGGGGCTAGATTGGGGATCAACGAATGATGTGCAAACTCTGCAGAGTCGCATCCGAAGCCTCATTGAGAGGGACATCGACATATCCAACGTCGTTCAAGTAATGCTAGTTCGTCGGACCCTGTCGTGCCAGCGACGGCCTCTCCGCCTATGGGAGTTCAATCCAGAGGGGTCGCGAACTCTTCAGCACTTCTTCGGCACTATGCATGAAGGAATGTGGAGATTATTCTTCGGGAAACGAAGGCAATGGCCAGACACCACCGAAGATGTCGGCCTAGACTGTAACCATCCGGATACCCCGGTAAGTACCCATTTACCGAATACCTTGTAGCCAGATACCTGGTGGCAAGATACCAACAGTATCATCCTTTTGCAGGGCTGGATAAAGAAGGTGGAACGTATTAGGTGTCCGGCTCTCCTTCCCGAAGACTCGGCTACTCCTGTGTTAGCAAGGATGCTGGCCTCGGCGCCATACCAGGCACCAATAGGGGAGGGCGAGAAGACCCAAGATAACCTTGGTTCCAGAGGTAAGTCGGACACTGAGTCCAGAGAAATCGACCTTTCCTCGCCCGAAGACGGAGGCGAAAAAGGACCCAATATCCCTTCTCCAAGCAGGAGGAAAAGGGCCGCCTCCGAAGATTGGGAGGGGCGGTCTTCCAAGAAGGGCAAGATGCCACCGTCGAGCGGCCTGGGTTTGGAAATCGACGCCGTTAAATAGCTCCAACAAGGGGACAAGCCCTCGGCCAAACCGTAAGAGAATCCGGAGTACTTCGATAACGTCCTACTCCGTTGCTGTTACCGAAGATATACGTAACGCATTCATGTATTTTTACAGGTCGGCACAGAGTTTTTCTGGGCGATCCTCTTCTTCGGGGAGTCTCCTCCCAGAGATGATGGAGAGCGAGATGCCTCCTCCAACCTCCTCGCCCAACAAGGCGGATGACTCTGAAGTGTCATCGCGGAGGGTCCCTTTTGACCAACAAGTTACGCAGGGGACAGAAGAGGCAGTACCCGAAGGTGGAGCTTCGACCATCCAGGATTCCGGGGCTGATGATAACAAAGGCCCCGGACTGACTGGTTCGCAGCCGACAGTGATTCTGGAGACGGGTGAACCCTTCAAAGGATGATTGTGCTCCTGGAGCAGCTTCCGGAAACCCGGAGACTCCGGATATATTGCGGTACATGTTGCGGAAAGCATCTGTCTCGGGGGAACAACGTACCTTGATGGGTACGGTGATTGAGAAGATTTCGTCCGTGAAGAGCGGATTAAATGAAGCCTTCATGAGCCTACTGAAGGGCTTCGAGGTTTGTGACATAATGTTTTCAGCTATGTTTCATTTGCAAAGATGTGCCTGTGTATAGGTAGTAGCCCCTGATACTCGGGTTGGCTTCCACTGGGAAGCAAACGGAGGATCGAAAAGGATCGTTTGAGGACTAACCTGATGAACTTGGAACACAGGCTGATTCCCCCTTGGACACTTCTCGGACTATGGAGATTGCCGATTTGCAGCGGAAGCTTGATGCGGCAGGGGATGATCTTGCTTTAATCAATATGCGTCTGGACAAGTCGCAAGGTATGTATTCGGGGCAATCCTAATACATTTGTGTGGTATAAGCATGATGCTGAGATTTAGATGCTGGACTATGCATGGCTGCAGATGGTGCTTCCGCCATTGAAGTTCTTCAAGCGGAGCTGGCCCGAGCCAAGGAGCGGGCCCGGCGTAGCAATGCTGCTGCCGAAAAGGCATCGACTGAATTAAAAGCCGAACAAGCTGCACGGCGCCAAGATGAGGAGAAGATATCCACAATGACGCTCGAACTGGAGAATGCTACCGGCCGCTGTGAATTTCTGGAGAAGGAGAGTAAAGCCTTAACGATTGATCTGGATAAGACCTTACAAGAGGCGAGAGAAGCCCGGTCAGAATGCAGAGCAACCCGTGAGGAGGTTCGACAGGCGAGGGAGATTACAGCTGGAAAGCCCTTTTTGCTGCATACTAAGTTCGGTGACCCGAAGTATGCCCAGCTTAACCAAGTATGGAGTTCTCCAAACGAGTTCTTGGACTTGCCGAAGAGTTTTGCCGATGCGGCGCAGCATTACCAAGCGCGAGATGGATATGCCACAGAGAAGCTTTTTTGGTCGCAGTTTGGCGCATCAAGGCGCCCTCTATTGCTCAATGAACAAATGTCCCAATGGGCCAAACTTCATAGGATATCCGGCACTGCCATGAAGGATGTCGTAATCCAGTTGTGGCCAACTGAGCCTGTTCCAAATAGCTATTTCGGTTTGGTGCAAAGGCTTGTTGACGCGGTGCCGCGTATCGACGCTGTGAAGCGGTCAACGTGCATTGAGGGTGCACGGATGGCTTTTGCCCGAGTCAAGACGTTCTGGGGGAAGACGAAGGCCATCGATGTTGCGACGAAGGGTCCACCCAAAGGCAAGGACCGTCCAGAATGGGAACATTATTTTGAAGATGTCCTGGAGGCCGCCCGCTTTATAGAGGGTCAGTGCTCAAAAGACATAATGTTAGAGTGAGGTGTATGAAAATTGTAAAAGAAAATTTTATAGTTAATCTATTTATGTTTTGCTTGAAAGCTTGAATTCCTCCTATGCGGCCATTTTGATATAATATGAAAGTTTTCCAGTCGTCGGCATCAGCCCCCTCGTAGGAAGTACGGGGGTGTTAAGAAAAGCATTCAATCACTCTTTATCCAACGTCTTGGTCCATGAAGGAGGTGATAATGCGGCGAACCAGGCAATTGGACTATAGGGCGTTAACGCTTTCACTTAGCCATAGGAGTTTTATTGTGGGGCTACGACATAGCCCCTAGTATGTATGCGGCGTATGGTGCCTTACATATTTGATCTGAAAAAGATCCCTCGTGTGACACGGAGAATCGCTAAAGATTCCAAGAAGTCATCAAGTGGTTGACCAGCTCACGCCACATCATGACAGTCAGTTTTCAGCTTTCTCTATTGAGGTGCTCATCCGGTTTAGACCAGGGCACAATCGCAGTAGTTCTCCCTTTACTACCCTAGCCGATATTGCAGAACGTAGGGTAGCAAGCACAGGATCCGGGCAACCCAACTATTGACCCAAGACAATAATTCGGAGCTGATGCATACAAGGCCAAACTTGCGACGCCGAAGTATGCTATAGAGCTGTTCAGACTTTTACTGGCAACTCATTTGTTCCCACACCAAACCCCTGGCAGGTTATGCCAAGGTATTTCTGTGAAATAACCGTAAGAGCCATATTTGTTGGGGAAACAATGCGGATGATTAGTTCGGATATTGTTTAATGGGAACTGAGTGATATGCCAATGATTATATATAAGCCATCCTCTCGGCTATTTGACATGCACGGGGTTGGAGGCGGAGGAACAGGCATAGTACAAGCTCGAGAAATAGAGAGTGCGGTCTACAAAAGTTATTTTGGACCTCCTATCGCACGTCTGCGCCGCCAGTCCTCGGTGGGGGGAATCCTTGATGGAAATAGCCCCTTAGGTGAGAGTACGGATCCGGACTCTGATAGAGCCAGTTTCCGATGTTCATCCTGTTCGTCACCTGTTTTTAAAGGATAGCGAAGGAAGAAATAAAAATAAAATAAATAATAATAAGAAAAGTTACTGGAGTGCTTGCAGACTTTTCCGTATTGTGCTTCCGCCAATGCCCATGGTATCTTTAGTGCGTAATGATGTATGCGCGGCACAAACTTTGTAGGTGTACGGAGTGGGCGGCGGAAGCGGGGTTGCTATTTCCGTTCTAGGAGTAGTTGATCCTCGGGTGGAGACTGCTTCTGACCCCCGGTGTTTTGCTGGTGAAACTTTCCGTCATCCCTGTCGCTTGGCGGCCTCCTCCCCCTGTGTTCGGCGTTGAGCTTGCCGGCTTGTTTAAAGACCCAGCAGTTTTTGTTGGTATGATTAGCTGGTTTATCGGGGTGGCCATGAATCTGGCAGGGTCGGTCCAATATCCTGTTGAGGTTGGATGGTTTGTCTCGATTCGCCTTGAATAGCTTCTTCCGCTGACCGGGCTTGGGGTTGATGAGTCCGGCGTTGACCGCTGTGTCACCTGATCTTTCGTTGTCATTGCGACTGTTGTTTTTGCTTCCTCGTGGCTTGCCGTTGCCGTCTCGGATTTCGGAGGTGCCCTGGTTGATGGCGCTATTGCTTCTATGAGCGAGCCAGCTGTCTTCTCCGATGCAAAAGCGGGTCATCAGAGTAGTGAGGGCTGTCATGGATTTAGATCCTTCTTGGCCGAGATAGCGTGCAAGCCATTCGTCCCGAACGCTGTGTCTGAAAGCCGCAAGGGCTTCCGCGTCCAGACAGTCGACGATTTGGTTCTTTTTGACTAAGAACCGAGTCCAGAGCTCCATGGCTGATTCTCCGGGCTGTTGGACGATTTGACTTAGGTCATCAACATCCGGTGGTCGGACATATGTTCCTTGGAAGTTCTCGAGGAAGGCCTCTTCCAAGTCCTCCCAGTTACCTATGGAATTTTTAGGCAGGCTGTTTAACCAGTACCAAGCTGGCCCTTTTAGTTTTAGTGGGAGGTATTTAATGGCGTGGAGGTCATCCCCACGGGTCATATGGATGTGGATGATGAAATCTTCTATCCATACCGCGGGATCGGTTGCCCCATCGTATGATTCAATATTGACGCGTTTGAATCCTTCGGGAAATTCATGATCTATTACTTCATCAGTGAAGCAAAGCGGGTGTGCGGCGCCTCTATGCTGGGCCACACTGTGACGTAACTCTGAAGGAGTCCCTTTGCGGTTTTCGGGTTGGGTGTGGCGAGGTTTGACACGTCCGAATAGGTAGCCGTCGTCGCGTGTCAAAGCATGCTTTCGCGATCCGTAGATCGGTCTTGCGTGTCCTGCTCTATTGTCCAAGTCCCTCTGCAGGTCATTTGAGTAATCGTGACCTGCATTGTTCTTGCTTTTACGGTGAGGTAGGGCGGTCTGGTGTTCGGCTTGAGTTGCCTCTTTATCCGGACAGAGTTGCCGGCGACCTGCTGTAAGTGCATCTAGTGCCCCTTAGTGATTTTGGTGTATTGAAGACTTATAGGTTAAGGGACTAATGTGTTTATGAGTATACACGGGTCTATAAGTCTATGAGGAGTTTGATATTTACATAGAAAGTCGACCCCTAAAAATGAAGTTCTTCGTCTGAAGACTTTGGTATTCTGAAGACTTTGAAAGTGAAGAAATTGGTGTGACCTTGAAGACTTGGTATTCATTCGAGGAACATGAAGCGTGAAGACTTTTGTTTTCGTAGTTTCATTTTCTCTTTCTTGAGTCATAGGAAACACCGTACTGTTAAAGGGGGTCGAGGAAATACTAAGGAAAAATTTCCAAGTGATGCTCAACTCAAAATCCTACACCTACCAATCCCTTCGAGTGAAGCCATTGGAAATCTCATACAGTCTAGTCATATTCTTCAGTGATAGAGACAAAGTTCTTCTGGACTTTGAGGAATTTGTTCTGACTAAGGAGTTAGGAATTCGCCAGTGCGGATTGCCTACAGAGTGAGGAACATGATAGCCTTGAGGATTTTGCTACTCAAAATTCCGACCGTTGCTGTGCTATGCGCCAGCTGTCCCAAAATACCTATCCACCTAACGGTCATATCATTCAAGGGCATTTATGTCTTATCATGTCCGGCTGCTCCCTAGGCTATAAATAGCCGCCCCCTACAACCACTAGCCGGTTGGCTGCTCCGAGAGAAACTGACACTTGTCATTTGAGAGCAACCCATCCTCCGAGGACATTGAGCGAAAATCATCAAGTGAGGAAAAACCCAAAACCCAAACACCTACAAACCCCAAGTGATTGAGCATCACTGAAGAGATTGATCCTGCATGGATCCGATGCTTGTTACCTTTGAATACTGTGCTTCTTCCAGACAATTAGGCATCATGGTCTAGATCATCCAAGAGGAATTGTGGATCGCCGAGTGACCAAGTTTGTGAAGGTTCGGAAGTCACCTGAAGACTTACCACGAGTGATTGGGCGAGGTCTGTGTGACCTTAGCTCAAGGAGAATATGGTGAGGACTTGGTGTCCTGAGCTGCGTGCTCAGGACTGGGTGTCCGGGACTGTGTGTCCTCGAGTTTAAATACTCAGCCGCTCCAACCAGACGTACAACTGAGACAGCAGTTGGAACTGGTCTACCAAATCATTGTCTTCACCAAGCTTACTGGTTCTATTCCCTCAACTCGTTCATTTCCTCATAAACATGTTGTATGTTTGTTCATATCTGTGTTTGAAGACTTTGACTGAAGACTTTCTCAATTTCCTCAGTTCAATTTCTTCAGTCTGTTTGTCTTCATCATGTGCTTACGCTACCTGTACTCTGTGCCTGTCTTCATTTCATCATGATGACCATGCTTGTATTCTGTTATGTTTACTTTTGAGTACTTATTCCGCTGCTAGTAGTTCTTCGCTAAGGAATTTCCTCACCGGCAAATTACTCAGTGAAGAATTTCATAAAAATCGCCTATTCCCCCCCCCCTCTAGTCTATATAACGCACTTTCACCTGCCGCATTGTGTGATGATGGTATGGGTTCCGACGCCCCGTCATCGGACTGGTATAGCAATCTGTGATTTGGTTAGCCTTTGGCTAGGCTACTAAGGCTGTATTCTTCGGCAACCAGGACTTCGGTCCATCTGTCGTTGAGTAGGTCTTGTTCAGCTTGAAGCTGCTGCTGCTTCTTTTTCAGGCTCCTTGCCGTAGCTATCAGCCTGCGCTTGAAGCGCTTCTGCTCGAGGGGCTCTTCGGGTACGATGAAGTCTTTGTCGCCGAGGCTTACCTCATCTTCGGAGAGCAGAAGGTAGTTGTCGTCCTCCGAACCGTCGCTGGGCAGGGCCTGTTCATCGGGACTGGCTTGCCCGTTTTCCTGTGCCTCCTGCTCGGATGTTGCTCCCACAGGGTCTGCATTGTTTTCGGCGCCATCCGAAGTACTATTTTTTGTGAGGCACGGACTAGCGAGATGCTAATTCGTGCGTGTAGATGGCCCGATCTTTCACGGCGATGCTTTGATCCACAGTTTGTCCCCTTGTTCCTCCTCGCAACCTTCAAGATAATTTTCACCTGTGTACGAAAATACACAAACGAAAATAATGACCCCCTCGGATCCGCACGTAGGCATCGATGTGATGATCAACCCTCCGTCGCTAGTAAATTTCCATGATGGAAAAATCACAGATAATACACAAGATATGGTCGCCCGTAACTCAGATATTTTTCTGTATATCTCATACTTGAAAATAAATTCAAAACTGATCCCTCCATCGGCCATGGCCGAGCCCTTTTTATAGGCGACGCAAACTTGTGAAACGAACTCTTCTATAACCAACTAACTAAGGATTTAACTAATTAATTATCCGGCCACATTGATTACCTTCCAACTAACCTTGACTCAAAACGTGTATGTAACTGGTAGTACAACTTGACCCTCACGGCTACCACGTACAAGGAAAACTACAAGTCTATGAAATTCACGTGACCTGCCTCTACAGATAAATATACTTGATTAAATAAAACATGGAAACTTATCCTTAACAGATCCCATCAAATATATTGGCTTGCATGGATTTTAAAAAGGAAGCTGCTGATCCTGATCTTCTCTGGAGGTGTACGAAATGTAGGAATTACATCTTCTGGCCTCGGTACCTCATTAGCATCCGATCTGAATCTTTGTTGTATATTCTTCTTGGTACATGCACGGTATGATGAGAATCAACAAGTACTAATTCCTTCTCAAATACAGGAGCAATTTTTGGTCGACAAAACTGAGGCACACGACCATCATTTCCTTGACATACTTTGGTTGCATGCTTTTCATTATTTTTCGCAACTTTTTCATGACTTGACTCATTAAATGCCTCAGGTTCAGTAGGATTATCGATCAATGGTGTCATGCCCGCATCATCCTCCCTTCCTTGAAGATAAACCGTCCTCGGTTTCAAGTCTATTTTTTGTATAATCTTCCTTTCCGGAACTTGCATCTCTATGATGATTGCACTGTCTGCCATTGGTTTCAACACATGCTTTCTTCCATCATGCTTGAACGTGTATGTGTTGGATCTTCCAGCATGGACTGCATCATGATCATACTGCCATGGTCTTCCCAACAACAGCTGACACGTATCCATCGGCACAACATCACAGTCCACCTTATCAATATAATCTCCAACTGCAAACTTCACACGTACCTTATGTGTGATCTTTAATTTTCTGGAGTTGTATAGCCACTCTACGTGGTGCGGTTGTGGGTGTCACCACATGGACAAACCCAATGCCTGCACAAGATCTTTGCTAATGACATTCATAAAGCTACCACCATCAATTATCAACTTGCAAGCACGATTGTTGATCTTACACTGTGTTTTAAAAACACTCCATCGCTGCCCTTTAGGATCACCATCCTCCTGCACCTTCTTCACTAAGAGATTTAGACCCTTCATCGGTGCATCAATTTCTTCTACCGCTTCTCTTCTTTTTCGCAAACGATCTTTCCAATCAGCAGCGAACACATCCATTGGAATGGGAATAAAACAAATTTGTTTGCCCTTCCATGATAAAGAATAACTATTTTTCTTGACATCCCGAACATCCCCAACATGCTTGCACCATGGGTCGCCAAGTAGCAGATGGCACGGCACCATGGACACAGGACAAACATGAAAAAATTCCGCACAACAATATTTTCCCAAATAAAAAATTAGCAAAATCTGATGCGTAATTTTGATTTCTGAAGGAAATATGCCCTAGAGGCAATAATAATGTTATTATTTTATTTCCTTATATCATGATAAATGTTTATTATTCATGCTAGAATTGTATTATCCAGAAACATAATACTTGTGTGAATACATAGACAAACTAAACGTCACTAGTATGCCTCTACTTGACTAGCTCGTTAATCAAAGATGGTTATGTTTCCTAACCATAGACATGTGTTGTCATTTGATCAACGGGATCACATTATTAGAAGAATGATGTGATTGACATGACCCATTCCATTAGCTTAGCACCCGATCGTTTAGTATGTTGCTATTGCTTTCTTCATGACTTATACATGTTCCTATGACTATGAGATTATGCAACTCCCGTTTGCCGGAGGAACACTTTGTGTGCTACCAAACGTCACAACGTAACTGGGTGATTATAAAGGAGCTCTACAGGTGTCTCCAAAGGTAAATGTTGGGTTGGCGTATTTCGAGATTAGGATTTGTCACTCCGATTGTCGGAGAGGTATCTCTGGGCCCTCTCGGTAATGCACATCACATAAGCCTTGCAAGCATTGCAACTAATGAGTTAGTTGCGAGATGATGTATTACGAACGAGTAAAGAGACTTGCCGGTAACGAGATTGAACTAGGTATTGAGATACCGACGATCGAATCTCGGGCAAGTAACATACCGATGACAAAGGGAACAACGTATGTTGTTATGCAGTCTGACCGATAAAGATCTTCGTAGAATATGTAGGAGCCAATATGAGCATCCAGGTTCCGCTATTGGTTATTGACCGGAGACGTGTCTCGGTCATGTCTACATTGTTCTCGAACCCGTAGGGTCCGCACGCTTAAGGTTTCGATGACAGTTATATTATGAGTTTATGAGTTTTGATGTACCGAAGTTAGTTCGGAGTCCCGGATGTGATCACGGACATGACGAGGAGTCTCGAAATGGTCGAGACATAAAGATTGATATATTGGACGGCTATATTCGGACACGGAAGTGTTCCGGGTGATTTCGGAGAAAACCGGAGTGCCAGGGTTACCGGAACCCCCGGGAGAAGTAATGGGCCTTATGGGCCTTAGTGGAGAGAGAGAGGGCGGCGAGGGTGGGCCGCGCGCCCCTCCCCCTCTGGTCCGAATTGGACTAGGAGAGGGGGGCGGCGCCCCCCTTTCCTTCTCCATCTCCCCCTTCCTTTCCCCCTCCTAGTAGGAGTAGGAAAGAGGGGAGCCCTACTCCTACTAGGAGGAGGACTCTTCCTCCTTGGCGTGCCATAGGGCCGGCCGGCCTCCTTCCCTTGCTCCTTTATATACAGGGGCAGGGGGCACCCCTAGACACACAAGTTGATCCACGTGATCGTTTTCTTAGCCGTGTGCGGTGCCCCCTTCCACCATACTCCTCGATAATATTATAGCGGTGCTTAGGCGAAGCCCTGCGACGGTAGAACATCAAGATCGTCACCACGCCGTCGTGCTGACAAAACTCTTCCCCGACACTTTGCTGGATCGGAGTCCGGGGATCGTCATCGCGCTGAACGTGTGCTAAAACTCGGAGGTGTCGTAGTTTCGGTGCTTGATCGATCGGGCCGTGACGACGTAGGACTACATCCACTGCGTTGTCATAACGCTTCCGCTGTCGGTCTACGAGGGTACGTAGATCACACTCTCCCCTCTCGTTGCTATGCATCACCATGATCTTGCGTGTGCGTAGGAATTTTTTTGAAATTACTACGTTACCCAACAGTGGTATCAAGCCTAGGTTTTATGTGTTGATGTTATATGCACGAGTAGAACACAAGTGAGTTGTGGGCGATATAAGTCATACTGCTTACCAGCATGTCATACTTTGGTTCCGGTATTGTTGGATGAAGCGGCCCGGACCGACATTACGCGTACGCTTACGCGAGACTGGTTCTACCACGTGCTTTGCACACAGGTGGCTAGCGGGTGTCAGTTTCTCCAACTTTAGTTGAACCGAGTGTGGCTACGCCCGGTCCTTGCGAAGGTTAAAACGGCATCAACTTGACAAACTATCGTTGTGGTTTTGATGCGTAGGTGAGATTGGTTCTTGCTTAAGCCCGTAGCAGCCACGTAAAACTTGCAACAACAAAGTAGAGGACGTCTAACTTGTTTTTGCAGGGCATGTTGTGATGTGATATGGTCAAGACATGATGCTAAATTTTATTGTATGAGATGATCATGTTTTGTAACCGAGTTATCGGCAACTGGCAGGAGCCATATGGTTGTCGCTTTATTGTATGCAATGCAATCGCGCTGTAATGCTTTACTTTATCACTAAGCGGGGCGATAGTCGGAAGCATAAGATTGGCGAGACGACAACGATGCTACGATGAGATCAAGGTGTCGCGCCGGTGACGATGGTGATCATGACGGTGCTTCGGAGATGGAGATCACAAGCACAAGATGATGATGGCCATATCATATCACTTATATTGATTGCATGTGATGTTTATCTTTTATGCATCTTATCTTGCTTTGATTGACGGTAGCATTATAAGATGATCTCTCACTAAATTATCAAGAAGTGTTCTCCCTGAGTATGCACCGTTGCGAAAGTTCTTCGTGCTGAGACACCACGTGATGATCGGGTGTGATAGGCTCTATGTTCAAATACAACGGGTGCAAAACAGTTGCACACGCGGAATACTCAGGTTATACTTGACGAGCCAAGCATATACAGAATATGGCCTCGGAACACGGAGACCGAAAGGTCGAGCGTGAATCATATAGTAGATATGATCAACATAGTGATGTTCACCAATGAAACTACTCCATCTCACGTGATGATCGGACATGGTTTAGTTGATTTGGATCATGTAATCACTTAGAGGATTAGAGGGATGTCTATCTAAGTGGGAGTTCTTTAGTAATATGATTAATTGAACCTAAATTTATCATGAACTTAGTACCTGATAGTATCTTGCTTGTTTATGTTTGATTGTAGATAGATGGCCCGTGCTGTTGTTCCGTTGAATTTTAATGCGTTCCTTGAGAAAGCAAAGTTGAAAGATGATGGTAGCAATTACACGGACTGGGTCCGTAACTTGAGGGTTATCCTCATTGCTGCACAGAAGAATTACGTCCTGGAAGCACCGCTGGGTGCCAGGCCTGCTGCTGGAGCAACACTAGATGTTATGAACGTCTGGCAGAGCAAAGCTGATGACTACTCGATAGTTCAGTGTGCCATGCTTTACGGCTTAGAATCGGGAATTCAACGACGTTTTGAACGTCATGGAGCATATGAGATGTTCCAGGAGTTGAAGTTAATATTTCAAGCAAATGCCCAGATTGAGAGATATGAAGTCTCCAATAAGTTCTATAGCTGCAAGATGGAGGAGAACAGTTCTGTCAGTGAGCATATACTCAAAATGTCTGGGTATAATAATCACTTGATTCAATTGGGAGTTAATCTTCCAGATGATTGCGTCATTGACAGAATTCTCCAATCACTGCCACCAAGCTACAAGAGCTTCGTGATGAACTATAATATGCAAGGGATGAATAAGACTATTCCCGAGCTCTTCGCAATGCTGAAAGCTGCGGAGGTAGAAATCAAGAAGGAGCATCAAGTGTTGATGGTCAACAAGACCACTAGTTTCAAGAAAAAGGGCAAAGGAAAGAAGAAGGGGAACTTCAAAAGGAACAGCAAGCAAGTTGCTACTCAAGAGAAGAAACCCAAACCTGGACCTAAGCCTGAAACTGAGTGCTTCTACTGCAAGCAGACTGGACACTGGAAGCGGAACTGCCCCAAGTATTTGGCGGATAAGAAGGATGGCAAGGTGAACAAAGGTATATGTGATATACATGTTATTGATGTGTACCTTACTAATGCTCGCAGTAGCACCTGGGTATTTGATACTGGTTCTATTGCTAATATTTGCAACTCGAAACAAGGACTACGGATTAAGCGAAGATTGGCTAAGGACGAGGTGACGATGCGCGTGGGAAATGGTTCCAAAGTCGATGTGATCACGGTCGGCACGCTACCTCTACATCTACCTTCGGGATTAGTATTAGACCTAAATAATTGTTATTTGGTGCCAGCGTTAAGCATGAACATTATATCTGGATCTTGTTTGATGCGAAACGGTTATTCATTTAAATCAGAGAATAATGGTTGTTCTATTTATATGAGTAATATCTTTTATGGTCATGCACCCTTAAAGAGTGGTCTATTCTTATTGAATCTCGATAGTAGTGACACACATATTCATAATGTTGAAGCCAAAAGATGCAGAGTTGATAATGATAGTGCAACTTATTTGTGGCACTGTCGTTTGGGTCATATCGGTGTAAAGCGCATGAAGAAACTCCATACTGATGGGCTTTTGGAACCACTTGATTATGAATCACTTGGTACTTGCGAACCGTGCCTTATGGGTAAGATGACAAAAACACTGTTCTCCGGTACTATGGAGAGAGCAATAGATTTGTTGGAAATCATACATACAAATGTATGTGGTCCGATGAATGTTGAGGCTCGTGGCGGATATCGTTATTTTCTCACCTTCACAGATGACTTAAGCAGATATGGGTATATCTACTTAATGAAACATAAGTCTGAAACATTTGAAAAGTTCAAAGAATTTCAGAGTGAAGTTGAAAATCATCGTAACAAGAAAAAAAACTTCCTACGATCTGATCGTGGAGGAGAATATTTGAGTTACGAGTTTGGTGTACATTTGAAACAATGCGGAATAGTTTCGCAACTCACGCCACCCGAAACACCACAGCGTAATGGTGTGTCCGAACGTCGTAATCGTACTTTACTAGATATGGTGCGATCTATGATGTCTCTTACTGATTTACCACTATCGTTTTGGGGTTATGCTCTAGAGACGGCCGCATTCACATTAATAGGGCACCATCAAAATCCATTGAGACGACGCCTTATGAACTGTGGTTTGGCAAGAAACCAAAGTTGTCGTTTCTGAAAGTTTGGGGTTGCGATGCTTATGTGAAAAAGCTTCAACCTGATAAGCTCGAACCCAAATCGGAGAAATGTGTCTTTGTAGGATATCCAAAGGAAACTATTGGATACACCTTCTATCACAGATCCAAAGGCAAAACCTTTCTTGCTAAATTCAGAAACTTTCTAGAGAAGGAGTTTCTCTCAAAAGAAGTGAGTGGGAGGAAAGTAGAACTTGATGAGGTAATTGTACCTGCTCCCTTATTGGAAAGTAGTACATCACAGAAACCAGTTTTTGTGACACCTACACCAATTAGTGAGGAAGCTAATGATGATGATCATGAAGCTTCAGAACAAGATACTACTGAACCTCGTAGATCAACCAGAGTAAGATCCGCACCAGAATGGTACGGCAATCCTGTTCTGGAAGTCATGCTACTAGATCATGATGAACCTACGAACTATGGAGAAGCGATGATGAGCCCAGATTCCGCAAAATGCCTTGAAGCCATGAAATCTGAGATGGGATCCATGTATGAGAACAAAGTATGGACTTTGGTTGACTTGCCCAATGATCGGCAAGCAATTGAGAATAAATGGATCTTTAAGAAGAAGACTGACGCTGACGGTAATGTTACTGTCTACAAAGCTCGACTTGTCGCAAAAGGTTTTCGACAAGTTCAAGGGATTGACTACGATGAGACCTTCTCACCCGTAGCGATGCTTAAGTCTGTCCGAATCATGTTAGCAATTGCCGCATTTTATGATTGTGAAATTTGGCAGATGGATGTCAAAACTGCATTCCTGAATGGATTTCTGCAAGAAGAGTTGTATATGATGCAACCGGAAGGTTTTGTCGATCCAAAGGGAGCTAACAAAGTGTGCAAGATCTAGCGATCCATTTATGGACTGGTGCAAGCCTCTCGGAGTTGGAATAAACGCTTTGATAGTGTGATCAAAGCATTTGGTTTTGTACAGACTTTTGGAGAAGCCTGTATTTACAAGGAAGTGAGTGGGAGCTCTGTAGCATTTCTGATATTATATGTAGATGACATATTACTAATCGGAAATGATATAGGATTTCTGGATAGCATAAAGGGATACTTGAATAAGAGTTTTTCAATGAAAGGCCTCGGTGAAGCTGCTTACATATTGGGCATTAAGATCTATAGAGACAGATCAAGACGCTTAATTGGACTTTCACAAAGCACATACCTTGACAAAGTTTTGAAAAAGTTCAAAATGGATCAAGCAAAGAAAGGATTCTTGCCTGTGTTACAAGGTGTGAAATTGAGTAAGACTCAAGGCCCGACCAATGCAAAAGATAGAGAGAAAATGAAAGATGTTCCCTATGCTTCAGCCATAGGCTCTATCATGTATGCAATGCTGTGTACCAGACCTGATGTGTGTCTTGCTATAAGTCTAGCAGGGAGGTACCAAAGTAATCCAGGAGTGGATCACTGGACAGCGGTCAAGAACATCCTGAAATACCTGAAAAGGACTAAGGATATGTTTCTCATATATGGAGGTGACAAAGAGCTCATCGTAAATGGTTACGTTGATGCAAGCTTTAACACTGATCCGGATGATTCTAAATCGCAAACCGGATACGTGTTTACATTAAACGGTGGAGCTGTCAGTTGGTGCAGTTCTAAACAAAGCATTGTGGCGGGATCTACATGTGAAGCGGAGTACATAGCTGCTTCGGAAGCAGCAAACGAAGGAGTCTGGATGAAGGAGTTCATATCCGATCTAGGTGTCATACCTAGTGCATCGGGTCCAATGAAAATCTTTTGTGACAATACTGGTGCAATTGCCTTGGCAAAGGAATCCAGATTTCACAAGAGAACCAAGCACATCAAGAGACGCTTCAATTCCATCTGGGATCTAGTCCAGGTGGGAGACATAGAGATTTGCAAGATACATACGGATCTGAATGTAGCAGACCCATTGACTAAGCCTCTTCCACGAGCAAAAAATGATCAACACCAAAGCTCCATGGGTGTTAGAATCATTACAGTGTAATCTAGATTATTGACTCTAGTGCAAGTGGGAGACTGAAGGAAATATGCCCTAGAAGCAATAATAATGTTATTATTTTATTTCCTTATATCATGATAAATGTTTATTATTCATGCTAGAATTGTATTATCCAGAAACATAATACTTGTGTGAATACATAGACAAACTAAACGTCACTAGTATGCCTCTACTTGACTAGCTCGTTAATCAAAGATGGTTATGTTTCCTAACAATAGACATGTGTTGTCATTTGATCAACGGGATCACATTATTAGAAGAATGATGTGATTGACATGACCCATTCCATTAGCTTAGCACCCGATCGTTTAGTATGTTGCTATTGCTTTCTTCATGACTTATACATGTTCCTATGACTATGAGATTATGCAACTCCCGTTTGCCGGAGGAACACTTTGTGTGCTACCAAACGTCACAACGTAACTGGGTGATTATAAAGGAGCTCTACAGGTGTCTCCAAAGGTAAATGTTGGGTTGGCGTATTTCGAGATTAGGATTTGTCACTCCGATTGTCGGAGAGGTATCTCTGGGCCCTCTCGGTAATGCACATCACACAAGCCTTGCAAGCATTGCTACTAATGAGTTAGTTGCGAGATGATGTATTACGAAACGAGTAAAGAGACTTGCCGGTAACGAGATTGAACTAGGTATTGAGATACCGACGATCGAATCTCGGGCAAGTAACATACCGATGACAAAGGGAACAACGTATGTTGTTATGCAGTCTGACCGATAAAGATCTTCGTAGAATATGTAGGAGCCAATATGAGCATCCAGGTTCCGCTATTGGTTATTGACCGGAGACGTGTCTCGGTCATGTCTACATTGTTCTCGAACCCGTAGGGTCCGCACGGTTAAGGTTTCGATGACAGTTATATTATGAGTTTATGAGTTTTGATGTACCGAAGTTAGTTCGGAGTCCCGGATGTGATCATGGACATAACGAGGAGTCTCGAAATGGTCGAGACATAAAGATTGATATATTGGACGGCTATATTCGGACATCGGAAGTGTTCCGGGTGATTTCGGAGAAAACCGGAGAGCCAGAGGGTTTACCGGAACCCCCCGGGAGAAGTAATGGGCCATATGGGCCTTAGTGGAGAGAGAGAAGGGCAGCCAGGGTGGGCCGCGCGCCTTCTCCCCCTGGTCCGAATTGGACTAGGAGAGGGGGGGCGGCGCCCCCCTTTCCTTCTCCCTCCCCACTTCCTTTCCCCCTCCTAGTAGGAGTCCTACTCCTACTAGGAGGAGGACTCCTCCTTGGCGCACTGGCGCGTCAATAGGGGCCGGCCGGCGTCCTCCCCTTGCTCCTTTATATACGGGGGCAGGGGGCACCCCTAGACACACAAGTTGATCCACGTGATCGTTTTCTTAGCCGTGTGCGGTGCCCCCTTCCACCATAATCCTCGGTAATATTGTAGCGGTGCTTAGGTGAAGCCCTGCGACGGTAGAACATCAAGATCGTCACCACGCCGTCGTGCTGACGGAACTCTTCCCCGACGCTTTGCTGGATCGGAGTCCGGGGATCGTCATCAAGCTGAACGTGTGCTAAAACTCGGAGGTGCCGTAGTTTCAGTGCTTGATCGGTCGGGCCGTGAAGACGTACGACTACATCAACCGCGTTGTGCTAACGCTTCCACTGTCGGTCTACAAGGGTACGTAGATCTCACTGTCCCCTCGTTGCTATGCATCACCATGATCTTGTGTGTGCGTAGGAATTTTTTTGAAATTACTACGTTCCCCAACAATTTCACCTTTGAACCACTTCAGCGTGTATGGTCTTTCAAGAGGCGCCATCTTCAGCCCCAATTTTTCCACCACCTCTATGCTCACCATATTGACTGCGGTACTCTCATCGATTGTCAGATTGAGACGCCGTTCATTCACGATGCAACGAGTGTGAAAAAGAGTGACCTCGCCAATGCCTTCCTCCTCCATCAATATGTTCCTGCTCAACATGTTGATGCTTGACTCCGCAGATGATATTACAATCTGAGTCGCCGTGACTAACCTTTGCTCTGAATACCACTTGATGAGGCGTGGACTAGCGAGATGCTAATTCGCTCGTGTAGATGGCCCGATCTTTCACGGCGATGCTTTGATCCACAGTTTTTCCCCTTGTTCCTCCTCGCAACCTTCAAGATAATTTTCACCTGTGTACGAAAATACACAAACGAAAACAATGACCCCCTTGGATCAGCACGTAGGCATCGATGTGATGATCAACCCTTCATCGCTAGTAAATTTCCACGATGGAAAAATCACAGATAATACACAAGATATGGCCGCCCGTAACTCGGACATTTTTCTGTACTAGTGAATGTGCACGTGCAATGCACGTTAATATTTAGGCAATATATTAATTGCACGTGGATATTAGGTATGCTATTATTTGTGTGATAGTTCTGTGATTAGTGCAATATTTGGTATGATATTAATTGCACGTTAAACATGTTGAACACTCGCCATTGGAGCAGTGTAGGTCGTTGGATTGACCCGATTTGATGGTCGAGATCAGTTGGATCTGTCCCTTTGGGTCTTTTTATATTGGTATAGATATAGATATCTCATATTTGAAAATAAAACTCAAAACTGATCCCTCCATCGGCCGTGGCCGAGCCTTTTTATAGACGACGCAAACTTGTGAAACGGACTCTTCTATAACCAACTAACTAAGGATTTAACTAATTAATTATCCGACCACATTGATTACCTTCCAACTAACCTTGACTCAAAATGTGTACGTAACTAGTAGTACAACTTGACCCTCACGGCTGCCACGTACAAGGAAAACTACAAGTCCATGGAATTCACGTGACCTGCCTCTACAGATAAATATACTTGATTAAATAAAACATGGAAACTTATCCTTAACAGATCCCATCACTATAAAAAAAGACACATCCGTGACATTTTGGGCCGAACAATTTTTTTTTCTGTCATACATATGACACTTCTATGACGATAATTATGACAAAACCCGGTATCATCATAGATGTGGTGGGCTCCTACTTCTATGACAAAAAATCATGACAGAAAATGGGCTTTTCGTCCTGGGCGGGCCGGAGACGCAGCTGCATGACATTCTTTGGGCCGTCCATAACGGAAAAAACCGTGGTAGAAGCGAGGGGGAGGAAAATTTCGGGGAGTTCCCGGTTACGGTGGGAGGTCGGGGGCCGAGCGATGCGCATTTCTCTCATTCACGTACGCGCGTGTGTGCGAGGCGTTGGCTCTAACTGAACCCGAGCGAGGCATTAGGCTCTAACTGAACCCGAGCGATTGCACTGCAGGCTACGCGTTAGTGAACCCGAGCGATCGATCGATGGCTGTTAACTGAACCCGATCGAGTGATTCCTTGGCTACTGCTGCTAACTGAAGCCGGTCGATGGGATGAACAGTGAGCGTTGCCGTGGGGCATTGGATGAACAGTGAGCGGTGGCGTTGCCTCTGGATGAACAGGACCCCGTGGTGTGGTGGAGGGCTGGATGAACAGTAGACGGTGGAGGGGTGCCCGTGGAGGGGTGGATGAACAGGACCCCGTGGTGTGGAGGGCAGGATGAAGAGTAGACGATGGAGGGGTGCCCGTGGAGGGGTGGTTGAACAGGACCCCGTGGTGTGGAGGGCTGGATGAGCAGTAGATGGTGGAGGGGTGGTTGAACAGTAGCCGGTGGAGTAGCGCGCGGTGGACGCTGGATGAACAGGAGCCCATGGAGGCTGGAGGAGGTCGACGGTGGATGAATAGTAGCTCGTGGAGGCTGGAGGGGGTCGATGGTGGAGATGAACAGTATCCCGTGGAGTCCCGTTTTGCGGTACGCCACACCCCTCCTGATGAACAGGACCCCCGTTTCGACCGTAGCGCTCCAACACAAGTCCGTTTCCTCCGCTTTGCGGTACGCCACACCCCTCCCGATCAACAGGACACCCGTTTCGACCGTAGGAGGTCTGTTTCCTCCATATTGCGGTACGCCACACCCCTCCCGATCAACAGGACCCCGTTTTGACCGTAGGAGGTCCGTTTCCTCTGTTTTGCGGTACGCCACACCCCTCCCGATCAACAGGACCCCCGTTTCGACTGTAGGAGGTCCGTTTCCTCCGTTGTGCGGTACGCCAGGCCTCGTTTTCATCGCCTCTTCCGTCCAAGCCCTCCCGATGAACACGACCATGCATTCCGTTCCGACCCATGAACACGACGATGACGCTGTTTCTCCGTTCCGACCCAGCCATGTACATGAGCCCTCGCCGTATGTATGCGCGAGTAGGCGTTCGAGAACCCGCTCGTATGTACACATACGTGGCCGTATTTTCTTTCTTGCACCCTGGCCGTTGTATGTACGTGTACATGCTACGTGCGCGCCTCTACTATGACACGTGCACGCCTCTACTAAGACACGTGCGCGCCTCTACATCGACCAGTATGTACGTACACATTCGCGACCAGAATGTCAACGCTACGTACGCTTCGACCAGGTGGGTCCCGACTGTCAGGCACTTCCTTGCTTGCGAAGATGTAGCTGGTGGGTCCCAGCAATCAGGGGGCGAATCTTTTTTTTTGCCCGGACGCACTTCCTTGCGTGCGAAGATGTAGCTGGTGGGTCCCAGCAGTAGGGGGCCTGGTGGGTCCCAGCAGTCAGGGGGCGAATCATTTTGGTTTTTTTTGCCCGGACGCACTTCCTTGCATGCGAAGATGTAGCTCGTGGGTCCCAGCAGTCAGGGGGGCGAATCGTTTTTTTGCCCGACGCACTTCCTTGCATGCGAAGGTGTAGCTGGTGGGTCCTAGCAGTCAGGGGGGAAACGTTTTTTTTTTGTGAAATACGGTGGCCCGTCCGGTGGGTCCCTGCTGTCAGGTGGAGGAATCATTATTTTCCGTGTAATAAGGAGGCACTTCCTTGCTGCCGCCGTGGACCCAGCTGTCAGCCTCTCCATGTACAGTCCATGTCCGATGGAAGTCATTCCTCGACCACATTGACCACGCCGCGTCGAGAGCATCGGGCGGTGGACAATGGCGAGGCCTAGGAAGGGGAGGACACGGAGGCAGGGAAGACTCGGCAGTTGTTTCCCACGCGGAGGGGAGTATGACTGTACGAGGGTTTACTGGTTGGTCTGTCGTCGTCGGAAAATAACAGCAGGTGTGGGTGAGTAGAGGGATGGCTAGGCCAGCGATGGGAGTACGGTCGGGCGGTGAGGCCTGCGCGGCAGCACAGCCGACCGCGCGGAGGAGGGAGCAGGCAGTCCCGTCGGCGCTTGTTTGAGCGGCTGGAGCAGAAAGAGCAGAGATTGAAGAAGCATGATGGCCGTTGGATGGACATCCAACAGTCAGTGCTTGTGCGTCAACCTTTTTTTAGGAAAGCCTCAAATCTGTGGAAAACAGCATATAGCCCATCTGCCATTATTTCTAATAATTTACAGCCCATTTGCTAATTCTTAAGGTTTTCTTTGGAGCCCATATTCTTTTTGTTAGCATTACATCCCATATTGTGGCAACGGTTAAAAAATTATACAAAATTTTGCATATTTCGGTGCGGTCCGAACTATTTTTAATCCCGAAATTTCGACTCACATTCAAACTGATTTTAAAAATAAATGTATATCAATATAAAATCCAACAAATTCTTCACGCATAAAAATTAATGTCATTTAAAATCTTGAAATGAAAAAAAAGATATTTGAAACTAATTGCCGGCTTGATGTGTTTTAAAAATGTACAACCCATTTCTCATTACTGATGGGCCATTTTCTCGGCCAGACGAATAAAATCTCTCCTTGTCTTGAAAGATTTGCAGCCCAACAGGCCTGACAAAGCGACTTACTTGGCAAATCACAAAAAAACTGGGCTGTGGTCGTGGACCCAGCTGTCAGCCTCTCCACATACAGTACTCTTCCGATGGAAGTCGTTCCTTGACCACGCCACGCGGAGAGCACCACGGCGGTGGACGACGGTGAGGCCTAGGAAGGGGATGACGCGGCAGTGGAAGCCCGCGCGGAGAGGACTACAAAGGTTCACTGGTTCGGCTGCGGTGTGAGGCTGCCGTCGCCGTAGGGCCTGGCCGGCGGTGGGAATAGTAGGGGGCGGTGAGGCCTCTGCGGCAGCACAGCCGGCCATGGGAGGCAGGAGCATGCAGCACGACCGGCGCTACTTTGGGCGGCTGGAGCAAGAAGAACAGAGGTTGAAGAAGCACTACGGCCGTTGGATGGACATCGTACGGTCACTGGAGCTAGAATCGTTCATATTGACTAAGTTGACAAACCCTTCGTCCCCGTCAACTTAGTAGGCCCACAAGTCAGCCTCCCAGCAAGGTGGGTCCTATCTAGCTGGGGTAGTATTCATTTTTTTGTGCGTAATAAGGAGGCACTTCTGATGGGTCCGAGCTGACAGCGGGGGGAATGTTTTTTTTGCGAAATATGGTGGCCCGTCCGGTGGGTCCCAGCAGTCAGGGGGAAATGATTTTTTTCGCAAAATAATGGTGGCCCGTCCGGTGGGTCCCCGTTGTCAGGTGGAGGAATAATTATTTTCCGCGTAATAAGGAGGCACTTCCTTGCGGCTGCCGTGGACCCGGCTGTCAGCCTCTCCACGTACAATACTCTTCCGATGGAAGTCGGTTGTTGACCACATTGACCACGCCGCGCCGAGAGCACCACGGCGGTGGACGATGGCGAGGCCTAGGAAGGGGACGACGCGGAGCCGTGCAAGACGCGGCAGTGGATGCCCACGCGGAGAGAAGTACGAGCATTCACTGTTTCGGCTGCGGTGTGAGGCTGCCGTCGTCGCAGAATAACAGGGCGTGTGGGTGAGTGGAGGGATGGCCTGGCCAGTGGTGGGAGTAGTATGGGGCGGTGAGGCCTCCGCGGTAGCACAGCCGGCCACGGGAGGCAGGAGCAGGCGGCACGACCGGCGCTGCTTTGGGCAGCTGGAGCAAGAAGACCAGAGGTTGAACAAGCACTATGGCCGTTGGATGGACATCATACGGTCACTGGAGTATTGACTAAGTTGACAAAGCTCTCCGTCCCTGTCAACTTAGTAGGCCCACAAGTCAGCCCAACAATATGGTGGGTCCCAGCTAGCAGGGGTATTCATTTTGTTGGGCGTAATAAGGAGGCACTTCCTTGTGTGCGAAGATATAGCTGGTGGGTCCGACCTGTCAGCGGGGGGAACGTTTTTTTCGCGAAATACAGAGGCCCTTCCTGTGGGTCCTAGCTGTCAGGTGGAGGAATCATTATTTTGCGCGTAATAAGGAGGCATTTCCTTGCGTGCGGCCGTGGACCCAGCTGTCAGCCTCTCCACGTACATTCCACTTCCGATGGATGTCGTTCATTGACCACGTTGACCAGGCCGCGCCGAGAGCACCAGGGCGGTAGACGACGGCGAAGCCTAGGAAGGGAACGACATGGAGCCAGGGAATACTCGGCAGTTGTTTCCCACGCGGAGGGGAGTACGACTGTACGAGGGTTTACTGGTTCGTCTGCCGTCGCCGGAGAATAACAGTAGGTGTGGGTGAGTAGAGGGATGGCTAGGCCAGCGATGGGAGTACGGTCGGGCGGTGAGGCCTGCGCGGCAGCACAGCCGGCCGCGCGGAGGAGGGAGCAGGCAGTCCCGCCGGCGCTTGTTTGAGCGGCTTGAGCATGAAGAGCAGAGATTGAAGAAGCACAACAGCCGTTGGATGGACATCCAACAGTCACTGCTCTCGTGTGTTGATAAGTTGACAGGGCGTTGCGTGTGCGTCAACCTTTTTTTATGAAAGCATACGCGTCAACCTGTAGTAGGCGCACAAGTCAGCCTCAAATCTGTGGAATACAGCATACAGCCCATCTGCCATTATTTCTAATAATGTACAGCCCATTTGCTAATTCTTAAGAATTTTTTTGGAGCTCATCTTCTTTTTGTTAGCATCACACCCCATATTGTGGCCACGGTTAAAAAGTATATGAAATTTTGCATATTTCGGTGCGGTCAACTGTTTTTAATCCAGAAATATCGATTCACATTCAAACTATTTTGAAAAATAATTTATATAAATATAAAATCCAAATAATTGTCCATGCATAAAAATCAATGGAATTTAAGATCTTGTAATGAAAAAAATTGAAACTTTTAAAAATGTACAGCCCATTTCTGGGCAAACCGAATGAAACTCTCCTTGTCTTGAAAGATTTGCAGCCCAGCAGGGCCGATAAACCAAGTAGGCCTTGTTTGGGTATTTCTTTTAAAAAAATAGAACTGGGCTAGCCATTTTCAGCAAGAAAAAAACACAACTGGGCTCATGATGTGGTAAACATAAATAAAACCCTGGCTAGACGGGCCACAGCCCCCACACAGCCCCGTTGTTACCCTGATCCGTCGCTAAAACTAGTATAAATAACAATTGCTTGTTCCTCAAAAAAAACTACGCGACTTGCTGGGTCCCTGGTGTCAGCCGCTCGTAGTGTAATTCTCTCGTTTATTGACTACATTGACAATGGCGTGAGCCCCAGATGTCCAGCCTTCCCTATGAAAATTTAGAGCCCATTTGGTGTGCTAGTTTGAAATAAGTTTGTGGGTGCTGGTGGGGGCTAATCACTTGGCTTCTGTAATGCACAGTGAGCTCAAGCAGCCGGCGAGAGTGATGTTATTTCCCTTGGTTTGAATTTGTTACAATATTTCACTCTAAATTAAACGAATGGCAAGCCATTTGTCTTGTTTCAAAGAAAATATGACAGTCACAGCCGAGTTGAAAAGGGCAGGAACATCTAACTCCAGCTTACAAACTGTACAAAAGCACGAGGGTTAATTGTTCATCAGGTTTACAAAAAAAACCAGATTGAAAAGGGCAACAACATCTAACTCCAGCATTGTTTTCGGCGGTCACAGTCAAATGGATCGGTCAGGTCCATAGAATGAACATCCTGGGTCGTAAAATTTACTGGATTATGACCACAATATGTTGTAAATAGAAGCCCGACACGTTCAGAAGCTCTTTTGCCCACCTGAAACTCCTTTTTTTGCTCTTCGACATACCCATCCGTCAAAACCATGCTGCTGATAAACTTAAGCCTGATGGACAATAGTAACCTCGCATTCAGCAGGAAGAATGTGACAAATCTTATGTTTGCACGATTGGCTACATATCGTTCTAGCATTATTGTCTTCAATCAAATCTCATGAGAAGTGAGAAAATCCCGATGCTTACGAATCCACCGATTGGTTATAACTTTCTTACCTCGTCATGTTGCCTAAATAGACATGAAGATTCAAAACAGTTAAGGTCTAAAAGAAGAGTGTCGAAAGAGCAACAACTGAACAGTTAATTCTACTACACCATATGCGGGCTTCCAGTGTGCGTGAAATTATCACCTTTATATACAACTTCTCCAAACAGGGAAAGCATTGCAGCAAGCCAATAATCTTATTCAGATCAAAACTATTCATTTGGATATATAAGATCTTGACAGAATCCAGCACCATTGATAGGCCATCCATGGAGAAACTCTTCATTGAGCATAGAACATAATATTAGTACAAAATGTGTACTCCAAGATGATTATGAATTATGCGCAGAAATTTAAAATGCAGCTTATGGTTACAAGTGTAGATGATAATATAAAGTACCTGAAGAACTGTGGAGCCAAACACCATATTGAAATGAGCACAGAGATCATGTATTACACCCAAGGTCTCCAGTTTAGGCGCAGAGAGAACGGTTATTTGCAACGGTGAATAACTAGAATCAAGGATCAACCTTTGAAGTGAAGGGGCATCTTGGATGATGAGCTGGCTTCCGTCAAAAGAAATTCCAATTCTTACAAGGTTAGGAGACTTTATTTGGAGACAACCGATTCTAACTATGAAAACAAGCACCAAGCACTCCAGCGCAGGGCAACTGGAGTGGATGATGTTGTGCAATGACGCCTCCGATATACGAACCCGCACAAGTGAAAGTTTCTTGAGAAATGGGAGTCGAAGGTTTAGTACCAGATTGTATGGTAGGTAGCACTGCGCAAAGGTGGTGGTGTGGAGAGAGGACGAAAACCCCGAGATGGACATCGGTGCTGAGGGCACAAGTTCATGGTGTTCGGTATGTGGTATGTGATTTCCAGGGGAATAGTAGAACTCAAGCAGCTGTAGTTCTATGAATTCAGGGGATTCCAGCCAGGCGTCCACCGTGCAGGGCATGGTATGCTTGCTCGGGTAGCATGACGGGATGCAGAGGCTTTGAACGGAGCCCTGGTGGGAGGAGATGATGGCTCTGGGGATTTCAAAATCATTGAAGAGAGATAGCTGACGACAGTCGAGATTAAGGGGAACGACGCGCCATAGAGGGCGCCACCGAATTGAGAGGATTTGGGTGCGACAGCAATCCTTGGTGGGGAGAAGCGAGATGATCTCCCCAAGGATGGCGTCTGGGAGATCGCTGATGCGGTCCACCCGAGATTCTACGGGTTCCTGGGATCCGGTGGGGGCGGGGTCACCGCTTCTCCCCGCGCTGCCGGGTGCGGTATCTACAACAGGCATCGCCGCTGGCGAGAGCCTCATCTTCTTGGCACCGGGGTCAGCCAACTCCATTTTCCTTGAGGGTGTCGCGTCGCGCTCACGGATTTGAGCAGAGTAACGAATGACGAGCCTAGTTGTAGTGCGAGCGAAGAAGAAGGGGAGCTGGGGGTTTTCTGTAGGAGTGAGGAAGAAGGGGAGCTGGGGTTTTCTGTAGGAGCGAGGAGGAAGAAGAGCACCCAGGTTTTTGGGGGGGTGTGCTGGGTGTGGGTAGCGCATCTCATTCTAAATATATGGGCTTTTGAATTGATTTTACTATTTACTAGTGTGGATGGGCTGTTTTGTCTTGGCACCCGAGAAACAATTACTACTAGTACAGTGGAGACACTCTACAGCTACCCAAAAAAACAATTACTACTAGTACAGTGGAGACACTCTACCGCTTCTGGCTCCTCCTAGGTCATTGAAACGTCTCCCTCTACTGAATGTCGTTATACTTTTGTTCACCGACATGCGGGCCATGCAGCGCGCGGGCCCAAATGCCATCCACCAAATTAGAAGGCAGTATGCAGGCAGAGAGTCACCCCGGTCGTAGCGCGACAGTAACGAGCTGTCGTATCACAAAACCCCACCTCCCCACAGTCTAAGTTTGACGGACGAAGCAACCATCATTTCACTCTTCGCAAAATCTCCTTCTCCCTCACCGTCTTCAAGAAAGGCAACACTTGCATCTGCCACTGTTCTTCTCTCCGAACGAAGGGAAGGTAAGCGGATCCGTGATGTTGGTATATTTTCGTTCAGAGGAAAAAAAGAACTTTTGCAAAGCAGTAACCGATCATCACTCTCTTTTTTGTTTCATTATCATTGCGATTGTGTTTTCCTTTCAGTGGTCTCCTAGTATTCGTCAGTTTCATGATGGACCAAGGAGAACCAGGCAAAGATCTGCCGATATTGGAGCAGACGCGGGAGGCTGATCCCCACGAGACAGAGAGCTCCAAGAAGATGGAGGCAACCACCGAGGCGACCCCAGATACTAAGATGGTCAACGCCCCGTTTGAGGTTACAGCCCCCGTGGCACTGCAGGAGCAGTTTTCCCCCTTCGAGGATGTGTCCCCCCCCCTGCTGAGCTGCCCAAGGTGATTTCCTTCTTTGCCGATCTCGATTGTGGTTTTTCATCTAAGTATGTGGTGATTTTTTTAGAAAAGGAAGTATGTGGTGATTAATAATGCAAAATTTTATTAGCTTCGATGCCATGGTATACGTAGTGGTTTAAATAACTTGTGTTTCTTATACTGAAAAGTAATTCAGAATTTGTTTCTGTTTCAATTAGAGCCCTGATGCAGACAAGGATTGTGTGGTTGTACATGTCACTCGCTATGAGGCGGATGACCTAAATGTACGCACTGGGAAAATAGAGTTCTTAGGCTGTTGGATCCTGGAAGCCATTTGCGGTTATACCAATGAAGAGTTGTATTCCAGCCTCACTGTTGTCAGGCGTGTTGTCCAGGGTGTACTGAAGCACAAGAAGTTCAAAGCTACTCCTTCGTTTGTGAGGAATACTGTTCTTGTCAAGCTTACGCAAGAAGATGACGTGGCATGCCTCCACAAACAAGTTTATCAGTGGCAAGGACACAAGGTTGTCTTCATGAAGGTTCACAGGATTGAGCTACTGCAGGACGTCCTCGATGATGTTCATGGCAAGGTCCGTCTTGTGTCCAGCCCAAATTAGATCGAGGCATGAAATAGTTGCCCCAGCTAGTGTTTAATAGTAGTTTGGATTGTGTCTAATTATCTGAACCTTGCATGTTATCGACCCCTCTGGGCCTAGTACTCTGTTTGAATCCGTCTATGGGAACTGCTGCTACTTTTGTGTACCCGTGAATCATGTGAGAACCATCGTAATTGTTACCGAAACAAATGCGTCCTCACTAGTTTTTTCATGAATATGGCATGGTAAGACATAAGTTGTCATGGTTTATCATACGAGCAGTGTGTGTTTTGATGAAATAGAGCACTCGTTCGAGAATCGTGCGCCGACGTATACATAAGTACTTGTAAACACTATTGGTGTTACCCCACTTGTAAGCAGTTGTGCAAAACATGGCACATTGGCTCAGCTCGCTTCAACACTAGGCTATCGACCAGCTAACAATCAACAATCTACTGTCTGACATATAAGCAACTATGTATCTTGTTACAATGGTTCATGCAGTTAATTGAGGCCACAATGTAATAAATTCCAAACGTTCACGCGCTAGTCTAGCGCTCATGTGGAACACTCACATTAAACTCATCTTCATAAAAAACTTGAAAAGCATAAGTTCAGCAATTTTATACATCTCAATGATTCATAGAACATATCAAACATATACTAGTTCACAGCAAAAGACAAAGTTGTGAGAAGGTTTACAAATCAGGAAAAACAAGCAAGGCTTCTCTCTAAGCAAAGGGCCTCCCGGCAGGCTTAAATTTCCTGGAGTTCACTCTGGTTTTTTCTTGTTGCCACCATTCAGGGTTAGGTTCTCTCATTTCAGAATAACCAATTATAATTGTGGTCTCAGCTGGAATGCTGAACTGAACCATGCAGTGTACTGACCAGGTGAAATTCTTGTGCATTCCACTAAATTTAAGCACCGCTATTTGCAGAAATAAGCAGACCACAATGCCTCTTGTCCGCGCACCTGTCCAAAAAACTGCTGTGCAGCCGTGCCAGCTAGTCCTCGGTCCATGGATGAACTGGTAGAAAGTGCATTCCGGACTAGGATGTAGTTGTTTTCACTCGTCCCTGCACTGCAATCAGGAAGTAAAACGTACGAATCAGCTTCTTTTAGATTGCGTTGGTCATTCTACCTTAGTTACTACCAATGTAGGGATACCTTGAAGACGGGAGGTTAGACGACGGCAACGAGGGATAGCAATCTCATTTTGCGCAGTTGTACTAAAACTGAGGTGTGTGCTTTTGATTGCGCTGATAGAAACGATACAGAGACAGACATCCCGAAACGATATGGAGACAGACATCCCTGTTTGCGCAAATAAGAACTACGGTTATTTAAACAGTGACAGATATTACTACTTTCCCCCGTTTCCTCTTAGAACCAAGTCCTAGATTCATGCTACAGCTTTCCCACTTTCTTCCCTGTTTGAACCAATGCTTTGAGTCGACTGCATGAAATAGCTTTACTTCTAATAATAGTAGAAGTCTAGGTGGCTTTGGAACAGCGGACGGAAGTAGAAAAGGATCCACACGAAGGGAGCTGGGGCAGTAGAGCAAGGTAGGTTTCGAAGGAATATATACCTGAGGGTCGTCGGCATGTCGCAAAGACGGCGTCAGGAGGCCGCATCTTGGCCACAATACCGCAGGGAGGAAGAAGGGGTCGGAGGCCCTTGAGGGAGTCCTGGATTAGGGGGTGTTCGGATAGCCGGACTATACCTTCAGCCGGACTCCTGGACTATGAAGATACAAGATTGAAGGCTTCGTCTCGTGTCCGGAAGGGACTTTCCTTGGCGTGGAAGGCAAGCATGGCGATACGGATATTCAGATCTCCTACCATTGTAACCGACTCTATGTAACCCTAACCCTCTCCGGTGTCTATATAAACCGGAGGGTTTTAGTCCGTAGGACAACATACACATCAACAATCATACCATAGGCTAGCTTCTAGGGTTTAGCCTCTCTGATCTCGTGGTAGATCTACTCTTGTACTACCCATATCATCAATATTAATCAAGCAGGACGTAGGGTTTTACCTCCATCGAGAGGGCCCGAACCTGGGTAAAACTTCGTGTCCCTTGCCTCCTGTTACCATCCGGCCTAGACGCACAGTTCGGGACCCCCTACCCGAGATCCGCTGGTTTTGACACCGACATTGGTGCTTTCATTGAGAGTTCCTCCGTGTCGTCGCCATCAGGAAGGATGCCTCGCCCCGTCTTTAAAGACGGCACCGTTGCTAAGCGAGCTTTGGCTGTCGACCAAACCCTCCGGTTAGGTGGCTTTCTTATGACCGCCTGTTCGGCCTCTGCGCCGACGATGACCTCTCGAGCCATCGAAAACAATCTTCATGTCAACTCGGAACTTGCCGAGCAGTTAGATACAATAGAGCTTTCCTCCATAAACGAGCTCTTGGATCGCTTCGCCGCCCTGGGAGTCGCTACGGATTACGACCAGATTGGGCCTAAAACCGATCTGAGAGAGATTAACTCTCCCCAAGCCACCCATCACGTTGTCGTGGTAGAGGGACAGTGCGGTGACCCTTCATCTATCTTAAGGACTCGCTACGTCCGGATTCCCGATCCCTCCAAGCCGGATGCCCGCGGAGGGGAGGATATCACTCAAGACCTGAACCTAGAATCAGGCGACGGACTAGATTTATTGGACGACATCCAAGAATCCAAATTTTTGAGTTCGGAAATTCCTCGGCCTCTGAGCCTCAGATGGGGTGAGGCTTCGGATTTAATTCCACCCACCCACCCGAACATTAGCGATTTATCCCAAATCAGGCAAGAGCCCGAAGAAATAGTACATCATTACTGGGCTAGATTCCTCCTGGTTATGAACAGGATAAAGGGCTGCCGCGAGGAAGACGCAATTTCATTCTTCTGCAATAATTGCACGGACAAGGGAATACTCAATGCCATAAGTCGCCTGATATTACACGCTTCGCTGACTTGGCGTCCATAGTACGAAAGTACTGTGCGATGGAAAGCGCCCGGAAAACCGAAACAACATTTTGGGACAATCCGTCCCTTAAGGCAAACCCTGTCCAAAATAAAAGGGTGCATCATCGCCAAACACCCGGGTCAAAAACCAAAAGGCAAAAACCCTCTACAGGGCATGGAACCGTATTGGAAGGATGGCTTAATGGACCCTGTAAAATTCATAGTACAGAGGACGCCACACCAACTCATAGCCTTAGAGCATGTTGGATACTCCGGCAGGTGGCCAAAATTGGCGAAAACTTCCTAATTCCGGAGGCCACAGAAAGCCACCCCAGAGACACCAATACGGTATTAACAGTCTTCGAGACCTTCGCATCAAATAATATGCGAAAAAGGTCACTCCGCAGCCTTGCCGAAGTCTACCAAGTAGCAACAATAAACCCATGGAGTGACACGGCTATTACCTTTAACGCCAGTGATGAACCTAAATTCCGAACAGCCCGAGCACCAGCTGCATTGGTCCTCAGTCAAATAGTGGACGGCTTTCGTCTTACCAAGGTACTCATGGACGGCAGCAGCGGATTGAACCTCATATATGAGGAAACTCTTCAAAAATGGAAATAGACTGGAACCGCATCATGCGAAGCAGCACAACCTTTAGAGGAATAATCCCCAGTCGGGAAGCGCGCTGTATAGGAAAAATCACACTAGATGTGGTGTTCGGCACGCCGGACAATTACAGGTCCGAAGAGGTCACGTTCCATGTGGCCCCGTTCAGCAGCGGTTATCACGCTTTGCTAGGGCGGGAAGCATTTACAATCTTCCAAGCAATACCCTATTACGGGTACATGAAGCTCAAGATGCCCGGGCCCAACGGGATCATCACTCTCGCTAGTGATCCGGACATAGCACTCCGCGCCGAAAACAAGACAGCCGCACTGGCCCTCGAGGCACTATCCGAAGCCCTAGCGGCTGAGGAGCTGACTGCGCTGCGCTCTACAGTGAATAGGGACGATGTGGTACTCGACAAAAGATCCAAGTCCACCTCCTTTAAACCGGCGGACGAAATAGTCAAATTCCAAGTCCATCCGACGGACCCCAATAAAACAGCTTCCATCGGGGCACAGTTAAACCCTGATGTCGACACCGTATTGCGAGAGTCCCTACGAGAGAACTGGGACATCTTCGCCTGGCACCCTTCAGACATGCCAGGAATCCCACGCAGGCTGGCCGAGCACAGCTTAAATATCCAAACAGGATTCAAACCTGTCAAACAGGCTCTTCGGCGTTTTTCCGAACCTAAGAGACAGGCTATGGGAGAGGAGCTAGCAAAGCTATTGGAGGCCGGATTCATCAGAGATATAAAACATCCGAACTGGCTAGCAAACCTGGTGATGGTACCAAAGAAGGACAAATCCTGGCGCCTGTGTGTTGATTTTAAAGACCTTAACAAGGCTTGCCCAAAGGATCCCTTCCCCCTCCCCCGCATCGATCAAATTATCGATGCTACCGCAGGACACGATTCGTTGTGTTTCCTCGACGCATATTCTGGCTACCATCAAATCAAGATGGCAGAACCAGACCAAGCCGCAACGGCATTTATCACACCATACGGGCCATTCTGCTTCAACACGATGCCCTTCGGGCTCAGAAACGCCAGCGCAACATATCAGCGCATGATTCAGACATGTCTGGCAAGCCAGATCGGCAAAACAGTGGAGGCATACGTAGATGATGTGGTCGTCAAAACAAGACATGTTGAATCTCTAGTAGACGACTTGAGGCTCACATTTGATAATCTCTGAACATATGACATCAAGCTCAACCCGGAAAAATGCATTTTCGGTGTTCTAGCCGGAAAGCTCTTGGGCTTCATTGTATCCAGTAGAGGAATTGAAGCAAATCCAGCCAAGATCCGAGCTCTGTCGCAACTGGATATCCCAAAGGACCTCAAACAAATACAAAAGTTAACCGGATGTGTGGCGGCTCTAAGCCGCTTTATCTCCCACTTGGGAGAAAAGGCCCTTCCCCTTTACCGCCTCCTTCGGCGCACCGAACACTTCAAATGGACGGATGCAGCCACGGCTGGACTCGACGAAATAAAAGCCATACTGGCAACAAACCCGGTCCTGGCCGCACCAAACACTGGCGAACCAATGCTATTGTACATCACAGCAACACATCAGGTTGTAAGCGCAGTGCTCGTCGTCGAACGAGAAGCGGACGGACACAAATTCCCCCTTCAAAAGCCGGTCTATTATGTGTCCACTGTCCTCACTCCCTGCAAATCACGGTACCCACATTATCAAAAGATTGCGTACGCGGTATTCATGGCATCCCGGAAGCTACGACACTACTTTCAAGAGTGTTCAATAACAGTAGCCTCGGAAGTACCACTTAACGATATTACAAACAACCGTGACGCAACGGGCCGGATTGCGAAATGGGCCATCGAGCTCCTCCCATTCGACATAACTTATAAGCCACGATGAGCCATCAAGTCACAAGTTTTGGCCGACTTCGTCGCAGAACGGACAGAGGCCGAACTCCCTAAAGAGTACGGCACATATTCAAATTGGATCATGCATTTCGACGGCTCCAAAATGTTGGCCGGACTGGGGGCTGGCGTCGTTTTGACGTCCCCCACAGGAGGCACGGTTCAATACGTACTACAGATTATGTACACGGACTCCAACAATGCAGCCGAATATGAGGCCCTTCTACATGGTCTCCGGATGGCAGTATCCATGGGCATCCAACGCCTAGAGGTGCGCGGGGACTCGAACCTCGCAATCTCCCAAATAAATGGAGACTTCGATGCCAACGATCCAAAAATGGCAGCTTACCGCAACGCTGTCCTAAAAATGTCAGCTCGGTTCGAGGGGCTTGAATTTCACCATATAGTCCGGGAAAATAATCAGGCGGCAGATGTCCTGGCACGCATCGGCGCAAAACGCGATGTAGTCCCCCCCCCCACATCTTCTTGGAAAGGCTGTTCAAGCCATCCATGGCATGGGAAGGGGAGCCGAACGATAACAGCTTGGACCCCACCACACTGCCCCACACCGAACATTCTGACACAATTGGAGGCTCTGCCATTGAAATAACACCTTCAGCCCACGTAATAATGGCCGTCATCACCCCGTGGACAGAACCATTCCTCGCCTACCTTACTAGGCAGGAACTCCCCGAGGACCAAAATGAGGCACGCTGCATAGTGCGGCGATCCAAAGCCTACAGAGTCCACGAGGGAGAGCTTTATAAGAAAAGCACTATCGGAGTCCTTCAAAGGTGCATCTCCGAAGAGGAGGGGCGGAATATCCTGGCTGAGATCCATGCCGGACTTGGCGGTCATCATGCTGCAGCCCGGTCCCTGGTAAGCAAGGCCTTCCGTACAGGCTTTTGTTGGCCGACGGCCCGGGCAGACGCTCAGGACTTAGTCCAACGATGCACCGGTTGCCAGCTCTTTGCAAACCAAAGCCATATGCCACCCACCGCCCTCCAAACTATCCCCATCACTTGGCCCTTTGCGGTCTGGAGGCTTGATATGGTTGGACCCCTTAAAGGCGGAACCCACAAGCACAAATACTTACTGGTCATGGTGGATAAGTTCACCAAATGGATAGAAGCCAAGCCTGTTAAGACGGCCGAATCCGGACCTGTGATAGACTTCATATCCGGGGTTGTACACCGTTACGTCGTCCCCCACAGCATCATCACTGATAATGGCACGAACTTTACGGCCGACGAGGTAAAACTCTAGTGCAAAAACATGGGCATAAAGCTCGATTATGCTTCCGTCTATCACCCACAAACTAACGGCCAGGTCGAACGCGCAAACGGTCTTATCATGAGCAGCCTTAAACCCAGATTAGTGCGGTCCCTCAAGGAATCTAACACGCACTGGGTAGAGGAGCTCGACTCCGTACTCTGGGGGCTGCGGACCACGCTGAATCGCACCACCGGATACACACCATTCTTTATGGTGTACGGTGCAGAGGCAGTTTTGCCTTGCGGAATAATCCATGACTCACCTCGAGTGCGCATGTACGAGGAAAGAGAAGCCGAGCTCGATCGGCAGGACAGTTTGGACGCATTAGAGGAGGAGCGTGACGTGGCGAAAGCCCGTTCCGCGTTCTATCAACAACAAGCTCGAAGATACCAAAGCAGAGAAGTACGGGCCAAAAATTACAATGTTGGCGAATTAGTTCTACGCCTGCCGGACAAGAAAAAGGACAAACTCAAGCCCAAGTGGGAAGGTCCCTTCATAATTGACCAAGTCCTGACTGGTGGAGCATACCGCCTGAGAAACGCATCGGATAACCGACTCGAGCCGAACCCATGGAACGCAGCCCGTCTCCGAAGATTCTATGCCTAGCGCTGGATCCTGTGTTCGTCTCCTCACTCTGCCCATTTTTTATACTTTCCGTCTTACATTTCTCTCCTTCTCTCTTTTTCTCTCTCTTATAACCTTTAAAGGCTCATAAATTGACGCGCTATCCACGCTCAGTAAACCTGGGGGCTTCTTTAAACAGAAGCTTATTTAATACGGGCTTCATGCCCAACACATGTGTCAAACTTCCGCATGTACCTTTTATTCACCATTATATGCATCGATATGACTTAAGTTTTGGCCAAGCTAGGTTGCCTGGCTCCTGTGCTTACCCCTACGTTCCCGATTGTTCGGCTAGGTGGTAAAGGGAGCACCTCTGTAATTGTTACTGCCGGGTTAGCCGGACGTGTACCTCAGACTGGATGAAGCCGAAAGCTAGCGTTCTTAAGAGAATATTCAGTCGGTGAACTAAAGATGATCTTATTCTTTATCTATGTGCTCCCAAGTGTTTTTCCTGTGTTTCTTTTTGCAGAATGGACATGCACTTTAGGGCATGCCCCCCAGGGAAAGGAACCCCTAACGGAACTATTCTCCCTGGAAGATGTTTCTTACTAACCATGTAATGTAACATAACTAGTCGGGCACTTGTCTGTTCACGCACTAATGACCCCTACGCCTAGTCTCCACAGATTCCCCGGTTCCTATATAACCGCACGGGAATTCGGACACACTCCGGACCGTCAGGTCCCGAGGTTGAAGCGAAAAGGTCGGCCATGACAAATGATCTACAATCCGGCTAGAAGGCATTATAAATGTCAATTCAATTACATAGTCATTTTAACTAATTATATTCCTCTTCAATACCATCTAACAGGCTGTCTAATTTACAGTCCTGCTGGGAATGCTTTGCGGCCAACTCTACTTGGCCGTACACTAAGCTTACAGGGATCTCCTTCCCATCGGGCCCTATAGGACCGACCTCGGCCATGTGGTTGGGGTCAGCCTTTGAGTACCGCATCTTCACCATGGCCCAGGCCTCCCTAGCGCCTTGACGGCAGGCCGATATCTTCCACAATTGGAAGCGCCGCCGTGCTCCCTTTAGCTTCTCCGCAAGCTCTCCAAGACCTTCAGGCATGGAGACGGATGGCCACAGGGCCTGGGCGATGCCTTGCATTGCCTGCCGAACTCGATCGAGCGGTTGTAAGAGCTCGGGAAGAAGGTCACCTGTAGAACCGGGCATCTCCTCTGCAGGACGACCCGTTAACACACCTACAGACATTACTCTGTTAGTCGACTTCCCCACCGAACTTTCTTTCAAAAGGTTCATTCAAGCACTTACTAAATATGTTGCGCCGAAGCCGTTGATTCTCCTTCATGGAGTCTGACAGCTGGGCACGAACATCTTTCAGCTCGACGCCCAGCCGGGTGTTGGCATCTTGAAGAACATTCTTCTCCCCCATCACCTTTAATAGCACCCTCTCACCAGCCTTTAGCTGGCGTAGGAGGTGTTGCTTTTCCGGATTCAATCCGGCGCCATCTGCAATTTTATTTGTCAGATTCGCACCAAAGCCGTGCCTCGCAAAATACTTATCTTTCAAAATGTATATTACCAGAGGGGGTCTCCTTAGGCTCCCCTGCCGCGGCTAGTGCGGCCTCTAGTTGGGCTTTGCACCCTTCCAGCTCCTTGGACAGTAGGGAATTCTTTTCTGTAAGAACCTGCATATCAAATGATCCTTAAATCAGTTATTCTAACTGTTTCAAGTCTCGGGGGCTAGTGCTACATATATATTTACCAAAATTTTCTTACCCGTATGTCTTTTACATATTGCTCCGTGGCTCTGGCTAGACCATCTTGAGCAGCACGGAGGTGCGCACCTCCCGAATTGAAGGCATCTAACGCCTCTTGGGAGAAGCAATCATCGCGAAGAATTGTCCGGCGACGCCTGTGGTTCATGGCACTTTCCACCTCAGAGTTGGTGGCAGACAACCCGTCCACATCCTCCGTCGGAGGAACGTCCGGCACGCGCCTTGCGTTCGCCTCCGCCCTCGGACCAGGCTTTGGAGCCTGGCTGGTGGAGGCGCGGCCTTCCGCCTCAAAAACCTCCCCTGCAAAGTTTGGTTGCAATCAGGAAATTGAACACGAGTGGACGGACCCCTATCCGGGGTACTGGGACTTCGATCTCAGGTACCTGGGGCGTCGGGATTAGCCCTGGGTAATCGGCCATAATGGACACCAAGGCGTTGTCCTCACTCAATTGATGGAACACTCCATCAATCAGCTCCATAGATATGTCTGGGTCCTCTTGAGGCCGGGTCGAGAGACCGTCCTGGGTCCTCGGGTTGTGGAGGCGGGCTGTTTATTTCCTTAACAACTCGGCGCAGTTCCTACATTGAAGTCATCAGACTAAATATTTAACAATGGGAACACTAAATGGATGAGCAAGTAAATGCGACCACTTACCCAGCTTGGGGGATTGTGCATAGAGAATCCACCCTGTGGGTTGACGCGGAGAAATTCCTCCTCTTCTCTCTTGTACAAAGTGGACAAGATCTTTAATAGAGCGGCAACTGAATCTGGCCCTTTACGACCGTAGCGGGTGGTGTCGTCCTCCCCGTTGAAATCCCACATGGGGTGGCTTCTATACTGAAGCGGCTGCACCCCCCGCATGATGCATTCGGCCATAACTCCGATCATGGTTAGTCCGGAATGGGCCAACAATCTTATTCGGCCCATCAGGTAAACGATGTCCCTGTCACTTTCCCTTTGAGGGCTCCGTGGACGCCAGCTTAGGCGCTTCTTTAAGGGAGCATTATCGAATTCTGGGAGGCCGATCCGGATAGGGTCCGGCAGCGGGACGTCTTCTATATAGAACCATTCCGAGGGCCAATCTTCGAACGCCTTCTTTGGGGTTCCGGACAGATATCCGGTCCCGGCGATGCGCCATACTTCGGCTCCGCCCACTTGATACATGGACCCTTTCTTGGAGCGGGGCACGAGGCAAAATAGCTCCTTCCATAGTCCGAAATGAGCTTCTACACCCAAGAACAGCTCGCAGAGGGCTACAAAGCCCGCGATATGCAATACTGAGGCGGGCGTGAGATGATGTAGCTGGAGGCCGTAGAACTCCAGTGGCCCCCGGAGAAATGGGTGGATGGGAAATCCTAGCCCCCTTATTAAGTAAGGGACAAGGCACACCCGCTCTCCTTTGGATGGATTAGGGGCCTTCTCTGCTTGCTCTCCGCTGTTATAAATGGCAAGCCCGGCTCGAGCCGGGACCATATAGTCCGGGGGAGAAATCCCTTGGTCTGAAGCGTCACTAACTCGCTATGCAGGGTAGAACATCTCTCCCAATATCCAGGCTTAGGGCTGGAAGGGCGAGCGGAGGAGTTGCGGCGGCTGGCCATGGTGGAATGGACCTTTGTCGGATGCGCTCTGATGAACACTCATGGAGGGGAGAAGGTGTGGACTGGATCTAAATCCTCGTCCCTTAAATAAGGCAGCTCATTTACGCGGCTAGGGGTGTGAATGTAAAAACACTCAGACTTTTCATATTCGTTTGACACGTGGGAAACGGCTATTATTGGGCGTAGAAGCCAAGGAGCGCAACATCTACAAGAAACCGGACTTTATTCAAATAGGTACACGGAATTTGGAGTAGCACCCGCCTTGCAATGCCGAAGACAATCTGCGTGTCGGATTCATCATCATTGAAGCCTGGTTCGGGGGCTACTGAGGGAGTCCTGGATTACGGGGTGTTCGGATAGCCGGACTATACCTTCAGCCGGACTCCTGGACTATGAAGATACAAGATTGAAGACTTCGTCCCGTGTCCGGAAGGGACTTTCCTTGGCGTGGAAGGCAAGCTTGGCGATACGGATATTCAGATCTCCTACCATTGTAACCGACTCTATGTAACCCTAACCCTCTCCGGTGTCTATATAAACCGGAGGGTTTTAGTCCGTAGGACAACATACACATCAACAATCATACCATAGGCTAGCTTCTAGGGTTTAGCCTCTCTGATCTCGTGGTAGATCTACTCTTGTACTACCCATATCATCAATATTAATCAAGCAGGACGTAGGGTTTTACCTCCATCAAGAGGGCCCGAACCTGGGTAAAACTTCGTGTCCCTTGCCTCCTGTTACCATCCGGCCTAGACGCACAGTTCGGGACCCCCTACCCGAGATCCGCCGGTTTTGACACCGACAGCCCTCCTGAGTCGGCGCTCTCTCGGAGAGAACGGCACGGCCACCGATCGGGACGCGCGGGCAGCCGTTGGTCTCCTCCCTCGCCACCGACGACAGCGTGAACGATGCACCTACACCCCTGCCCCGGTCGAGGTTGTCCGGCCGGATTAGTGACCAGCCGTGAGCTGAGAGAGAGTGTGGCCACCTATGTGTTGCTTAGATCTGGAGAGCATGAGAGAGTGAACGAGAGCAACCCTAGTAAAGCAAGCGCTAAGGCTCCTACTTTTATATATAGTGGAGTGATTTTGTTGTGCCAGCTTCAAAAAAATGCGCTCCTACGTGTACCCGCGAGTGGGTGTGAGAGAACTAGTGCGTGCGTGCACCGCTTCTCTTCGTGAGAGTACAATATACTATGCCCAAAGAACGTTCGCCGCAAGAGTAATAGTACAAGTGTGTGACGTGTGAGCTAAAATAAAATGTGCACGTCGTCTTTTATTTTTTAGAAGTTCTGAGGGTAGGGTGTGAAGAGCACATATGTGCGTGACGTCTACCTGCAGATAGACGGTGGGTGCGACGTGCGAGTCTGCGAGAGGACTCGGGAGAGTCGGACTCGTGAGGGTGTGTGTGCGTGAGAGAGAGGGGGGCACGTACAAATGCAATGCATGTGTTCGTAAATCATTATCCGACAAACGTTTGCCACAAGCCTTTTCCTGACGAACGCCGTAAGAATCGTTAGATCGGCATCGGATAGTGTCACTTTTGCCATGTCATTTAACAGAACAGCCACTCCTCCTACACACAAATCTTCCACGTGAGTGTTAGCAACTGCCGTATGCTCCATCCGTTCTGAAATGCAGTGCATATAGCTTTATTGAAAATTCGAACCTCGCAAACTTTTACCAAGTTTTCATGTACCAAATTGCACATGTAGAATACCATGTATATGTCATTTCATTCATCTTCGAGAGGTAACTATAAAGTTGGGTGAGGAGTCTACAAAGAAAGACCATCGTATCACCCGCAGCAATTTCAAGCATCCTTTAGTGTCGAGGAGTATCATAGGAACTCTATATGATGTGATTTTTATAGGATTTTTTCCTTTAGAGCCAATTGGTTCATAGGAATATATTCATATACTCCACATTTCAAAGGAAATAAACATGATATCATTTCTATAGCTTTAGAGCCACTTGGTTCATATGAATGGATTCCTATACTCCCTTAATTTCAAAGGAAAATAAACATTAGCGTATATTCAATAGAAAAATTCCTATGATATGAACCAAATTACATCTCTTTTCTAATCCCTCATCATAGGAATTGAGATACATGTCATCTCTAGATTCAATAGAAAAGTTCCTATGATGTGAACCAAATGACATCTCTTTTCCAATCCCTACTCATAGGAATTGAGATGCTCCATGTCATCTCTTTCCCTACAACTTCCATGTATACATCTTCTATTCCTAAATAGATAGTACAACCCACTAGTAGCTTTTTTCCAAAACATGCAACTATGGCACAAGAACTATATAGTGTGCCAATAACTTTGAAAGATGGTCGTTGGATGAAGCTAACCCGACAGTGCAGAGATAGGCAAATCCGAGCACTACTGGCCGTTGGATATCATCAACATTCCACCAGATCTGCCACATGTACAATTTAGAAGACTCCATGGTTGAACTTAAGCATAATGCACAAACCTCAAAACACAAGCACTTCTCCTTTGTTCTAGAATCTTCTGTATCATAATTGATTATTTTTTTCTAAATGAATTGCCATTATTTGTTTTTTACTTTATGATTTACTCCCTCCGTTCCAAAATAGATGACCCAACTTTGCACTAACTCAAAGTTAGTGCAAAGTTGGGTCATCTATTTTGGAACGGAGGGAGTACAATGCACAACCCCATGAATCTTAACATTTTTATAAAACTTATTGATTTTGAATGAGATGAACTATAAGAACTAAAAGAACATCTACATCATGCATATATGACTCAAAGCTTTACATGCTATAGTGTGTATTTATTCATAATTTGGTTTTTGAAATCTCATGCGTTCAATACATGTGTACTCCCTTCGTCCGCGAATAAGTGTACTTCTAGCCTTTGTTCTAAGTCAAAGTTTTAAAATTTTGACCAAATATATACAAAAGAGTAGTAACATATATGACATAAAATTGATATATTATGAAATTACAATTCAAAACAAATCTAGTGATACTAATTTAGTGTCATAAATGCTGCTACTTTTCCCTATAAAATTGGTCAATGTTTTAAAACTTTGACCAAAGACAAAAGCTAGAAGTACACTTATTCATGGACGGAGGGAGTACCTTACTAGTAGTTTTGAGTAGAGTAGCAAATTTCACGCGGCCCCGGGTATATCAAAATGTAGGGCCCATGCATCATTGCCTTTCGGTCGAACCTACGTCCACAATTTTTTGTACGTACTATATCTCCACTGGTCCCCGAACCCAAAATGCTGCCTCGTTCCCGTAAAACCAAGCGGCCCACACATATTTAAGGCGTTGGCTCGAACCCGTTTACTATGATGTGGCCCCGCACATCGTGGTACTCCTACAAACCCTACCGCCGCACTCATCATCGGTTTTCTTCAAGAGGGCGAGGGAGAAGCCGATTTGTAGTGGAGGCGCTTTCAAAAAAAGGATCTGCAGTGGAGACCCCTACCCTAGGGTGCCCTAGGTAGCTGTCGCACGCATCATTGTTTTCTCTTTTCTTTATGCTGTTGCGCCCTAGAGTGAAATGATGGTTGCTTCGTCCGTCCAGCTTAATGCGGGAAAGGTGGGGCTTTGTGATTTGACCCCTCGTCACTCATTTTCTACTACTGCGGCGCTACGACCGGGGTGCCTCCAATTCCAACCGCTGCTCCGAACTGTAATTTGGTGCATCGCACGTGGAACAAGACGGTGGATGAGCCACATGTCGGCCAAAGGGGTCCTATTAAGTGTGTCGCCATTTCGTGTGCAGACTGACCCTGCTTGAGTTACTACGCCAACACGACAGGAGCAGCCTACCACTTGGTTTTTCTCCTTGGTGAATCCCGACTATATTAATCTAAAAAGATACGTGCTGAACTACCCTCTCCGTCTCGGTTTTTTTTATTTTTAGGCGTCTCGGTTTATAGGGCCTGCATGTAGTTCTAGGTCATCCATTTGACTAACTAAATAGGAGTTACTATGTCACAAAAAGTATATCATTGGATTCTTAAGCGGATGTAGTTGTATTTAAAAGTCGAGGGCGGGGCTTTTCCTGCGCGGTAGGCGGCGGGGCAGTTTCGCCTAGTCGGTTCGACAGAGACGCGAGAAGACAAGGGAGTAGCTGCTGCAAACGTAGGGTTGTGTGATTTGACAGCGAGTTACTGCTGGCAGGTGGGGCCCCGTGATTTGACTTGCCATTATCATTTTAACTGTGGCGCTACGACCGGCGTGAGTCTCCCAGATTCCTGACCACCTCCATACAGGTGCCTCTCCCAATGCTCCACCATGTAGTAGAGGCTGGCTCTTGCATGAGAGCCCACTTCTCCACTTTTTCCATGCCTCTCTTACCTCCACATATGCAAAAATGCCATGTAAAGCGCACTATTGTACTTACTTTTACTTGCTCCTACAGGTGCTTAAGCTTGCCACATAGGCATAAAGTCTGATGTGGCAAGTTAATCAAGAAGAGAGAGACTAGTTTGGTGACCCAAGGAAGAAACGGTGCTAAGCGCGTGTACCTAGGTGAAAAGGCAATTTTGAGTCTATAGCTAATTAAATGAAGCAAACTTAGCAACACCATTTCATTGGAAGAGGTCACTCCTTGGCAAATGCAATAAATACACGCGCTTACTAGCACCATTTCTTACTTGAGTACGAAGAAAGAGATAGAGAGGAGTAACAAAAAATACACTTATAGCCAACCTTGTTGTAGCATGAGTGACTAAGTGATGACTATGTATGACATGCCAACATCAGATAGCCTAACGCACCGTGTTAAATCTCCAAGGGCGCGACCGCGCGAGCGACGCGACGGTCATGGTAGGTGCGACCATGATACGGGCTGCTGGCAGCCCTTGGATCTGAGATCAAATGGTCGCATGCTAAGTTGCTGAAAATTTGCAGAATAACCCTCCAGGATAGGATATTCACCCATAGGTCTAGAATCACGCCATGCAACCATTCGATCTTAGATCCAAGGGCTCTCGGAAGCCCGTATCATGGGAGAATGGAAAGCCACTACCCTGCCGTTCGCACGCTGGCAGTTCGCTCCTACTCGTCCCCGCACATCCTTCAATACTACGGTGGTTCGCTCCTAGTCATCCCGTCCATTCACATTACAGTAGTTCCACTAATCCTAACCCTCCTTCCAAATCCATGGCATCCCAAATCTCCATGATCGGCGGTGAGTACAAGGTTAGAACCATCACCGGCGATGAGTTCGACGTCATCTACACCTGTTCTTCCGCGACGGTGAAAGGATGCCTTTCTCGCTTCAGACGCATGTTCGAAAACTCAGATGATGAGTGGGTCGCTGGGCTAGATGTTGAGTACACCACAGTCCTGGGACGAGAGAAGGATCTAAAGGACGAAGAGAGGAAGAAGCCCGCCGTGATCCAGGTTTGCGTGCATGACTTATGCTTGGTCTACCACATATGCCATGCCAACGTTGAGTGCCAGGATTTTAAGGACTTCCTCGGGAGCAACCTAGTCAAATTCGTTACTGTAGACTTTGGTAACGACAAAGAAATCCTGGGTCGGATAGGCCTCGTTGTAGGCAACCCCTTCGACCTCCAGAAGAATCGGCTGGTGCCCTCTCGTCAGTCTTCAATGCTGACCCTGGCAGGAGCCATGGTTCATCCTTCGTACGGTAAACTGGTGAAACCTCCATACACGTTTCATCGTCATGCATGGCAGCGAAATGTACTAGATATAGACCACATCCACTATGCTGCAATGGATGGCTACCTTTGCTTCAATATCTACAAGGGTTGGATGAAGAGCAACAGCCAAGTGTGCGGTTCAAGCAAAGAAGTATCGGCCAAGAGGAATAGGGACAAGGACGAAGTCGAGGATGTGGACGAGGACTCCGAGTAAGGTGGCAGTGTCATTGCTCATGGTGGTTCTAAACTTCTAATGCAGTGTCTACCGGATTAGTTGCATAGTTTAATTTCAGGTGTGCTTAGTTTAATTTGAGGGGTGTGTTGTGCTGAGCCCCCAGCAGAACTATGTTATGTTTCTTCTCGTTACTTTAACTCTTCAGTATGTACATACTACTAGTATTTCTTTAATTGAATTTACACCCCAATTAAGCACGTACTAGCTTTTTAATAGTACTATATGCATAATTTGGCGACGAGCGCTCTCTATATGTACCACCTTTTTTTTAATTTCAAGTTTTGCTCCATGGCGCAATCCATCGATAGTACTACTATACAAAAGTATACATTTTTAAAAGGCTAGGGTACTGTTCATCACATATATAGCCAGTTAAATTCTCAACCTAGAACGACGTGCATGACATGTAGTAAACCGATACGGAGGAAGTATAGTAAAAATGAGGTGATTTTACCGAGTGATCAGCGGGGGAGCATGGCCTGTCATGTGGTCCCACGTGTCATGATGTACCAAGGCGATGCGCGTGTCCCTCTTGAGGCAGAAGCGATACTAGTACGTGGTTTGAGATGATGGCGAACCGAAGTGTGAAATAAGGGTTGCTTCATCCGTCTGGAAAGTGTGGCATTGTGATTTGACGTCTCATTGCTCATTACTACTACTGGGCCGGTACGAGTGGGGTGCGTCCCCCCTGCTGTTCTGCACTGTTATTTGGTGCTTGACACGTCGACCCGGTTGCTATATGTCCCACATGTCGGTGATAGGAAGTACATAATTCATGAAAGGGAGCGTCGACGGAGGAGTATACTACTACAGAATTCATGAAAGGGAGCGACTTAGTTTTGGAAAAATCTGTTTTTACGGAGTACGTAACCACTAGGGTTTATAGGGCTCATCTAAAAAACATTCGTTTTTCCGTTTGATAAGTCTCAATTCTACTCCCTCCGTCCCAAAATATAAGAACGTTTTTAACACTAACATAGTATCAAAAACGTTCTTATATTCTGGGACAGAGGGAGTACTATACTAGTAGTAGTACCATTACATGTTGGATTTCGAGGTGCGTTAGATCACCCAACGCAAGCAGTGTCAAGAGGAAACTAACCAATGCATGTACAAGTTCATGGAAATTTAGTGGTCATTCATGCATTCGTTCTAATTAATGCCTCGGTAAACACAACTTCTTGAGAAAAAACGAGCGTACTAATTACTTGTGCAAACTACGAAATTAATTCGACCACTCACCGTCTACCTTGGTTGGAGAGATTTTGAAATTGAGCCATAAACTAGAAAGGAGGGAGTAGTAACTTTTGTCTCGATTACTATTTGTGGCCTTGTATAGATGCAAAATGTATTTTTTTTGTAGTGGCCTTGTATAAGTAAATGGAGGGAGTACTAACCAAAGTACGTAGTAGGGACGAGGAGTAAACGGAGGGAGTAGTAAAATTTTCTCCTCGGGCTGTGAGCCACCGCGCGCGTGGGCGAGGGAGCGGGCGTAAGGCGTGGTAAGCAAGCTTCACCTCATCCTGCGAGCCACCACGCTCGTGGGCGGGGGAGACTGCGTACTAAGCAAGCTTCTCCTCGTTCTGCGAGTTGACGGGACACATCAAAAGTACTCCAGTGTATAGAGCCTTGCCTCTAAGGTAGGCCCCACATGGTTTGCCTCTTTTTTTAATTTAACATAACGCGTCAAGTCGCAATTTGTTTGTTCACCCGTGGTAGATGATCCTCCCTCCACCAAGTGGACAACCAGTACACGTGCCAAATTACCACGTGGGCTGCCTTTTTCGTACAGAAATGAGCTCCACCGTGTACCCGTGCGGGTGTGGTTGGGAAAGAGACGGGAGTACGTGCGCCATGCGTGCACCTCTTCTCTTCATGCACGTCCCCCACCTACGTGGGTGTGTGTGAGAGAGAGATACAAACCTAGACATAATGCGCCGTCCATCCCCATGCCTCCGCCCAGTCTGACCACCAGTCACCACCACGCCCCACTCCTCCTCGCCTTATCTCTCATCTTTCTCCCTCCATTTTTATATACAAGGGGCCACTATCAAAATTACAATTTGCAGATATACAAGGCCACTAACACTAATCAATGCAATATTAATGGTGTTTGCCTCGTGGTACTAGCAAAGGAGGACATTAATTATCCCATTGCATGCATGCGGGAGTTTGTAAAAAAAATGCATCTTGATGTTCCATGCAATGCACGGGCATCTTGCTAGTCCATGAAAACAACACATGGCAAAATTCCATGGCGAACGAGGGATTTGAATTTGTTGGGAGGGGCTGTTTGGATCTTGCCCGGGGTAGCCAAAATATTGGCGACTACTTCGCCATGGCCGGCACCGGCTCGAGTTCATCCTAACATTGCCCTCTTCTATGGAGCCCATGCGGGGTCGACGAAGGTCCTCACAACAAAAGGATCCGGCGAGACACTTGTTGTGTACGCCGACGTCGCCTCCGCGGTGGCCTTCATGGGACCCAGGCGGCGGCGGCCTCCCGTGTTCTACTTCTCCTCGATGATGGCGGCGGACGCGGAGGCGCTGGCCACCGACTCGCCGCTCTCCACGCACCTGGCTTCTGTCGTTCCTTGCATGGCGCGGCTGCCGGCATGGGAGTCTCGGCCACAGAAATGGGAGACGCGGTACGAGGCGGCGGCGTGGACGGCAGCAACGACGCCCGTGCGCCGCTCCTCATCGAGCTGGCCTGGAGCGGCGAGTTGCTGAACCGCGTGCCGGCTTGGGGCGGCAACTGGCTCCGTCGGGCGAGGGGAGGGAGGTGGATCAGCGAGCTGCATAGCTCGTATCCGGCGGGCTACCCAGCCGGCTTGGATGCGGAATAACTACTCTTCGTAAGCCATTGTAAGAGTGGACAAAATGGTGGAGGAGATAGGGGAGCGGCGGAGGTGTGCGATTCTTGGCCGGCGTTTGGCCTCATTTAAATAGGATATTAAATAGACGGCGAACGGGAGGAGCTCGGCCGGCGTTGCGTTTAACGCAGGCCCGGTCATGAACGGACGTGTGTCCAGAGTGGGTTTCTCGGCTTCCACACGGGCGGGTTTCATGGAGGCATTTGAATGTGGCACAGAGGCGTGTTCAGCCGGGCGTGCCGCGAGTGGCGCCCTTGACTCTAACCTAGGACACCGCGCCGTTCTTCCACTGACGTGTGGGCTCTTTGGGTGCATGGCCTGCATGTCAGTGACCCAATGCAGGCAGCGCAGGAACCTTTGGTGGGCCAGGGCGGTCAGAAGCGGGCATTTCATAAACCGATGATTGTTCATTGAGTGTGACGTCATCTTTTTCATGTAGATAAGCCTACTATGTTGATAGCCCATTCGATACGTTGTGATTCATAAAGACCACTGCAAACATCAATGTTCTGCTTATCACAGATAAGATTGATTAATACCCGTAACAATCCACGTCCTTAACAAAGGGTGCATGCACGTATAGGTTAAACGTGTGTCTTGCGTCGTGTGATGTGTGCATGCAGGCGTGCAAGTGTTGCGTGCGTGCAAGGGTACGTTTCAGTGTTGCATGCATGGGTGCGTACGTGCGTGTGTTCGTGAGTGCATGTGTACGTGTCAGTGTTGCACGCCAGCATGCGTGCGTGTGTACGTGTCAGTGTTGCATGCCTACATGCGTGCGTGTCTTGCGTGCGTGCATGTGTATGTGCGGGGTGAGGCTACACGTCAGTCGACTGACTTTTTCATCTCTGGTCATTAGATTTTCCAGCTGTTGGATACGAAATCAAGGGCCTCCAGTTTATCATCAAACTCCACCCCCCAGAGCCGCCAGCCACCACCGGCCGAACCGCCAGCCCCCGCCGCCTACGGCCGGCCCGCCCTCCCCGAAACCACTCCCCACCACCGGTCCGCCGCCGCACCGGCCATCCCTCTAGCCCCCCCCCCCCCCCCCCCCCCCCCCCCCGCTGAGCTTTTTCTCCGGGGATCCCCACCCCACGCCCAATGAACGCCCCCAACCGCCGGTGACTGCCAACCAGAGGTCTCACGACTTCGAATACCCGCTGACCACTAATTTATTACCATTTCTGTCCTTCATATACGCACTGACGGGTGGGCCCTATGGTAATGTGCGCTGCTGAGTGTGGACCGTTTGACTGGTCAATTGATCATGTTATCAAAAAATTACGGAGTTGTATGGTGAGCCGGTGACCGTACGATCACCCTAAAATGTACTCCTATTTTATTAACACAGTACAGACTCAAACTACCATTTCTTTCTTTCATATACGGGCTGACAGGTGGGCCCCACGGTCACACTAGTTGCGCCGCGTGGAACGTTTGACTGGTCAATTGATTGTGTCATCAACAAAATACGGAGTTGTACAGGTGAGCCAGTGACCATATAATCATGATATGTATTTATTTAACACGGTACAGACACAAGGGCTCATATATACGCGCAAGCACTCACCGCTATAAGCGCACACACGCGAACCCGACCCCTATGAGCACCTTCGAGAGAGTGGGCCAGCATATATGATCTTGAGATTTTACGAAGTCACCATAGGTGCCTCGTAGTCGAGTGGAACGTCTCCTCCCACTGAACGTACGTCGCCGGAAAATACTGAAATTAACACAAGATAAATGCGAGCACCGGGACTTTAACCTTGGTGGGCTCGAGAAACCACTGTCCTCTAACCATCCAACCACATGTTGGTTAGCACGACAAAATGTATGCGGTGACCGTGATGAGCTTATTCTGAAGTCCGGTGACCATATCGTGCTTTCGCTTCAAATACAATGACCGTAAGTGTCGTCAACAAAATACGGAGAACGCATCAAATGCAAAGTCCGTCAGTGTCATCAACAAAATATGGAGACGTATCGTGAGCTAGATACCGTTGTACTATTGTATATGCTTATTCTCTTAGTGGCTGATTGTGTGTGTGGTGTGGTGGGCACATCATTTCTAGTTGTGGTGGGTCAACATGAAGACTCATGGGTCGGTTCCATCCTGCGCCACATATAGGTTGGACCAAGACGTGTTATACGAAGACCCATGTGGAGGACTCGGCGTACAACACGAAGCTACCAGAGTCGCGGAGGACTCTATCCCCACTGGTGATAAGCCGACTATATATGATTTGTAACCCTAGGCCCTTAGTATGTTATACAAGCTTGGGGGCTAGTTCATCGATAGTATCCACACACGCACAATGCCTGGTATTCACGTGTACTTTGTACACACCCCTATCACTAATATACAGTACCAGGAGTAGGCTCTTTCTTCAACTGCAATTGAATTCTAGCATGTGCGTGTGTTTATTTCATGTTATCGATCCATAGAGTGAGAGCGGTTTGAAATACAGGCAATGGATGCTTTTGCAATTCATATATAAACATTAATTAGTGCACTCCATGTTGTTAGTGTGAAGAACTTTATACATTTGTCACTTGCATGGATACATTCCAAATTGCTAGCTACGAAATAGAATACATGTCGAATTCAACATAAAGGGGGTTTCGAAGATTCGAATTCATAGGAAGTGCATTCATCTATTTGAACCCGAGATAATGGCATTTGTAAATCAGATGTAAAAGGGGGCATCAATCTTTGTTGTGAGTTTGAACATGCTATATATATATATTCATACGCATATCTAACTTATTTTTGCAACCAAGGAGATTATATCTGGAACCATGCATGAACTGAGGTAAGTTGCATATTTTTTAATATATATACTCGTGTGCAATGTATATTCAAATGTACCCCCTCCATTCCAAAATAATCGTAGCTTTAGGATTTTCAAGAGTAAAGATTTGTGAAGTTTGACAAATCCTGAAAGTTCAATTCAAGAGAACCGAAAACGTTAATGCTTCTGCTCCCAAATATTGAACGAAGCACCAAATAGGCCTCTGGTCACCCGAAACCGCGTGAGACTAATGTTTTGGTGGTAGGAAATTACTGTCCTGACTCTGGCCCGTGTAGCCTATCGGCACGATGTCCAAAGGTCTAAACCGGGGTAGGTTTGTAACTTCACCAAGACGCCGGAGAAGCATTCATACGCCGTGGGCGCCTACCCATGCACTCGGCCGAAATCTATCCCGCCCACATTTGGGACACCTGACATGACTGTCCTACCGCCAACCCGCAATATGTCTGAAATTTTAGATGGGGGAAAGTTTGTAACTTTCCCCAAATTTCAAACAAGCGCGTCTCAAACCGAAACATTGTTCCCCTTAGTTCCCTGCCTCCCTCCGTTTCCCCATTCATACTCCGTGGGCGCGAAAATGCCCTCTCCACCAGCCGCGAAACCCCAGTCTCCTCCGTCCTCCACCCCATAGCGGCCAATCCACCGCCGCCCTCCTCCATCATGCCGGAGCCGGTACCCCGACGCCCTCAAGGACTTAGCAGCTGAAGCCGAGGCAGAGCTGCCTCCACAACGCCGACGCCGACGTGCGCCGTACCAGAACCACTCCAACTACGCCGTCCTGCGCCTCACTGCTGCGGCTCCACTATCGCAACCGTCCACCGCACCGGAGCTGTTCCCGCTACGCCATCGTTCGCCGCCTCGGATCTGCCTCCCCGCCGCCGACAGACGGCCACCGCACCACACTCAACAACTTGGCCATGGGTTCGCCCAAGGCTGCACCGTCCTCCACAACCTCTGGTTTCCGGCGAACAACAAGAAGATCGTCGGAAAAACAGAAGGAGGACACAGCACTGCCAGCAGAAAGAGGTACTCCTCTTCCCATATTCGTGCAAATCTTACGTCTCCTCTCACACCGTATTCATCCCACGAAAGAAACTAGTTGAGCGCTTCTTACTGCATCTTCTTCGTGATACTAAATGCACAAGGTTTCCTCCCTTTTACTATTTCACCTTTGCTAGAGGTCAGTAGCCTACCTGGATTTCAATTCAGGGTCAGTCGAACCGCAATTAAAAGAAGCAGCACCCGCTTAGGTGCACGGAGCACCTAGTCCGCCTGCTCCCCGGGGAAGCGGGGTGTGGGGCGCAGGAGCTGCTTGCGCCCGATCTGGAGGTCGGCGGGGCTTGAATGGATGGCCGGGGGGCGGTGCCAAGCACGGCGGTGCGGTGAGGTCGAGGGGAGGGCGCAGGCAGGGGAGGAATACTGGGCCAGTGGTCGCTGGCGTTTCGAGGAAGATCGTCAACACTGACTGGCAGGAGGTAGATGAAGGTGATCTGCCCATTCTTTGTACATCGGATGGTGCAGAAAAAATGGACTGACCTATTTGCTTTCAGTCGACTGTTATTTTCATAGAATCCTGTAGTAATTTAGTGTGCCATGCATGTTGTAGAGCTATCATATGTCTCCCGTCATTTATTTCTCACCGACCTGCTATCTGCTACCTTTACACTATACTAATTGTGCACACACTTCACCCATACTCACACTATTGTTTTTTTATGCATGGGTATTTCAGACTCTGACGCAGTATTGATGAATGCAGAAAAGAAAAGACAGAAGTCGCTCCAGTGTAATTCGAAGATAAGCACTAAGCGTTCCAGCACTGTAACAGGTGCAGTGTCAGCAGTTGGAGACAGTAAACGTAGCTCTGCAGTTGATGATCTCAATTTCCACACACAACCATCCCAGGTGCTTGCTTTAACTTTGCGCTGTCAAATGTGGTTGCATGTTGCATATGGTCTCTAGCTTGTATTGCTTCCAATTTGGTTAAATTGCATCTGCTTACTTTACACATTATACCTTTGATAATGACATGCCTTCCTGTTTTCGATACATACTACATATGTCTATTAACCATGTTCGTACATCAAACTAATGCTCTTTTGTATCCCTCGTCAATCACTTATGATGAGACAGTCACCCGAGTGGGTTACTGTGAGACCCCATACTCGTTTAAAGAGTGCAGTGTCATCCTCCCCACATGATTCTCAAGAAACAGCAAGGCTAAATGAAGATAATCAACGTAGCTCTCTAGTTGATCACTGCAATTCCCCCACACCACCATCGCAGGTGCTTGCTCTTACTTGGCAGTGTGATATGTGGTTGCATGTTGCATACGGTGTCTAGCTTGTAATGCTTCTAATTAGGGTAAATTGCATCTGCTTAGTTTACATACTATACCTGTGAATATGACATGCCTTCCTATTTTTGGTACACGCTACATCTATGTGTTAACCTTGTTCTTACATGAAACTACCTCTCTTTTGTATCCTGCATCAATCACTTATGATGAGTCACCTTTATTCATTGCATATTGCATATTATTTCTAGCTTGTTGCCATGTATTGCTTCTAATTTGGTCAAATACATTTGTTAGGGCACCCTTTTAATTTGGCAGAGTGATATTGGTTTCATCTTTCATATGGTTTCTAGCTTGCATCGATTCTAACAAGTTCAAGCACCTTGTGCTTAGTTTACACTTTATACATCATACATGTCAATATGTCACACCGTCCTGTTTTTCATACATATTCCATCCTCCTATCATGCGGCTGCCTTACATGAAAGTAGTGTTCGTCAGTATCATGCATCAATGAGTTCTGAAGAGCAAATTTTATTCCTTTTTCTTGTGGGTTTGACTTGACAAGGCAAAATCAAGAAAGAGGAAGGAAAAGAGTAAGGAAGGCGATGATGGTGGTCCTCTGCAGCAACGTAAACGGAGCATCTGTACCGATTCTCCTTGTACTGATAGTGCATTACAAGGTCCAAGTCTCCGCTCCCCTACTCCACCATCCAAGGTGCTTGATCTAACTTGGCAGTGTGATATCTGGTTGCATGTTGCATATGGTGTCTAGCTCGTATTGCTCCTAATTAGTGTAAACTGCATCTGCTTAGCTTACACATGATACATGTGAATATGACACGCTTTCCTGTTTTTGGTACATACTATATCTGTCTATCACACCATGTTCTTACATGAAACTACTCTTCTTGTGTATCCTGCATCAGTCACTTATGATGGGACACCTTTAAGTTGGCAGTGTGATATTGGTTTGCGTCTTGAATATGATTTCTAGCATGTATTGCTTCTAGTTTGATGAACGCCACCTATGACGAGACAGTTTTAACTTGGCAGAGTGATATTGATTGCACCTTCCATATGGTGTCTTGCAGTGTTTCTAATCCCTTTTTCTTATCGGTTTGACTTCACAATGCAAAATCATTACAGCTGAAGGAAATTAGTCCAGTAGTGGATGATGGTGGTCCTTCGAAGCAACTCAAACAGGGGGTCTCTACAGATTCTACTCCGCCATCCTCCCAACAAGATTCGCAAGACAACACAAGGCTGGACAGTCAACGTAGCTGTGTAGATGATGACTCCCCTACTCCACCATCACAGGTGCTTGCTCTAACTTGTCACTATTATATGTGGTTGCATGTTGCGTATGATGTCTAGCTTGTATTGCTTCTAACTTGAATTGCATCTGCTTACTTTACACATAATGCATGTGAATATGGCACGTGTTCCTGTTTCTAGAACATACATGTACATGATGAGCACATCTCCCCTACTCCACCATCACCGGTGCTTGCTCTTACTTGGAACTGTTATACGTGGTTGCGTTTTCCGTATGATGTCTAGTTTGTATTGCTTCTGATTATGTTGAATTGCATCTGCGTAGCTTACAACTTATACCTGCAACGATTACTTACCCATAAGACACGCTATCGTACGTGTGAATATGAAACGCTATCTTTTTTGTATATATTCCATCCTCCTATCCTGCGCTTGCCTTACATCAAAGTAGTGTTCGTCTGTATCATGCATCAACCAGTTATGCTGAGCTAATTTTATTCATCTTCTTGTGGTTTTGACTTCATAAGGCAATATCAGAAAATAGGAAGGAAAAGAGTAAGTTAGGGGATGTTGGTGGTCCTCCGCACCGATGCAAACAGAGACTCTCTAGATTTGCCACTGCTACTGCTAATGAAGTTGAAGTCCCAAGTCTACATGATGAGTTCATCTCCCGTACTCCACCATCGCAGGTGCTTGCTCTAAGTTGACAGTGTGATAATTGGTTTCATGTTGCATATGTTGTCTAGCCTGTATTTCTTCTATATTGATTAAATTGCACCTGCTGAGTTTATACGTTATACATGTGCATATGACATGACTTTCTATGTCTAGAATACACTGCGTCTATCTATAATACCATGTTCTTACATCAAAGTACTGATGTTGTGTATCCCGCATCAGTCACTCATGATTGGACGCTTTTAACATGGCAGTTTGATAGTGGTTGCATCTTGCATTGATTTCTACGTTGTACTGTTTCTAATTTTTCGAATTGCCACTTATGACAAGACACTTTTAACTTGGCAGAGTAATATTGGTTGCATCTTTCATATGGCGTCTAGCTTGCATTACTTCTATTTTCTTGAAAATCCTTCTGCTTAGTTTGCACATCGTAGTTGTGAATATGTCATGCCGTCCTGTTTCTCTTACATATTCCATCCTCATACGGTTGTCTTACATCAAAGTATTGCTTGTCTGTATCATGCATCAATGAGTTCTGAAGAGTGATTTTATTCTTTTGTGTTGTGGGTACAGCTTGACATGGCAAAGTCAAAAAAGAGCAAGGAAAATAATATAGTAGGGAGTGCTGTTACTCGTCCGGTGAAACGAAAAAGGTTCTACCGTCGAGATTCTGCTGGTACTTATAGTGCAATAGAAGGTCCAAGTCCACCGGCTAAATCTACAAACACAGTATCACTTGCTCCACCAGCTGCAGCATCCGCTTCAACTGTACCAGCATCTCAACCAGTTACTCGTTCGTTTGCTCCGGAACTGGCCAGTTCCCAAGCTGCCTTCACACCTAACACTACTTTTGAAGCACTGCTGACACAACAGGACTTGGCAAGATCAGATGAACCTCATGAGCATCAACACCAAGACGGTACCTGACCAAGTCAAGTTGCAGTTGCATGCTCCTTTATATGTACTCTCACAGTTTGATGTACACTAACACTTTCCATATTCGTTGTTGAACTAGCACCACGGCGCAAGCGGAAACAGACATCAGGGATAATGCTTGATAGATTAACAAAATCTAAAGGAGGAAGAATGGAGATCCATTTTGAGGCAGGTTTAAAAAGGCCACGTGATGCTACAAAGTTAGCCAAGTTAGTATCAGAGGCAGTCGTTGCTGTTAGGTGTCATGCACGTATCCTCCCAACGTGGATCCAGTATAGGAATGAGAAAGACAATACCCAGTTTAACACCTTCCTTGACCATTTATCCGTAAGTAATGTTATTCATCGCAATTAGTAATATTGTCTTGCTCTGTCCCATACTTTCTAGCTTCCTCCTAATAAGACTGACATTCTTTTTTCAATAGATGAGGTTCAAGTTGGATCCGAAAGATGATGCAACTAGACAAGCATGCACTCATGTTTTTCAGTCTGCTGTGCGACAGTATCGGTACCACCTTAGAAAAGCTCACTTTGAAGGTAAAGCTAACAATGAAACCGCCCAAACATCTCCAGTGGAATATATTACAGATGAAGACTGGACAGCCCTCGTTAAACACTGGTCTGATCCAAAGTATCAGGTAGGCTATATGTATTTGATCAGACCACATATTGAACTTGTATTTATGTATGTGCCTTACAAGTGTATCTTCTTCTAGGCTAACTGTTTGAAGAACAAAACCAACCATTCTAAAGTGAAATTCCAACAGACCACAGGATCTCGTAGCTATATTGCACACTGCGAGGCTCTTGTAAATAGCTTCTACTTCCTTCTTTTTTGTGCCATATTATCGTATCTATATTGACTTGTTCCAAATACAAAGGAAATCCCGTGCGGACCAAAAAGAACCTGAACTGAATGCAGTGCAAATCTTCAAGGATTGCCACACCAGCAAGATGAAGGGCATGAGCACACCAGTTCAAGCCGCTGTTGTAAGTCCTTACTCCTGTTGCCTTGAACTGATTGGTACTGTGATGTGTTCATTTAACTACTTGGTTTGCAGCCAATGTTAGTTACTCTGTTCACTTTTATTCACAGTTGTCTTAACGTATCATTTCACCTTACATGGTTTAAAAGAGATGAAGGATATTCTTTTGGTCTTGATCTGTAATCTAGTTGTTATGTTCACGTGCGCACACAATGATAAAATAGCATGTTTGTTTTATATCAGTTTGCCCATGATATGAATGATGTCATACTATGTTCATCCTACTTTAAACCATGTCTCTTTATCCTTAGATGTCAACGAATGTGAGGAAATAGACAATACAGTAGGCATGCTACATGGACATATATTCTGAAAGTGATTTTATTATGTAGTTGGCACTACAATACATGCTAATGTATTACATTAGTTCACCAAAATAAGTTATGTATAAACGTTTAACCTACTTTGTTTGTTTTTATCTCATTAGTAACTTATCTGGTACACTAATCTACAAGTTCAAACTTTCAGGAAGCTATGGAACAAATGATTGAACAGCCACAACCACCTGAAGGTGATGAGGCTACTACAGGCACAATGTCACCTCTTGCTGCAGTGCGTCAGTATCTCTCCACTAACAGTGCAAAATCACCATCCTGCGTAATTCTGGGTTGGTTGTCAAGGTAACCTCGTCCAAATTGCCTACTGAACAAAATCTTCCTGCTAGACAGAGTGATATATCTGTGCTCCAGACACAAGTCCAATCCCTAATGGACGTTGTTTCGGAAACAAGAATAGTGGTTGAGAAATGTCGTCAAGATATGAATTGTTTTGAAACTAGACTATCAGACATTCGCTTCGTTGTTCAAGAGCAATGGCGGAAAAAAGGTGGAGATCGTGCTGCTCCATCAGATTCTACAGCCTGAAACATTAGCACTCAGGTCAAATGATCTGTGTTTCTATACATCTGATGGTGCTTTTATCTGGAAGGACTATAAACTTTATGCCAACATGCCTTTTGTTGTATGGTTGGAATTTATTTTGTTGTGATACAACATTTATGATGTTGCCTCAGGCTGCAGTAATTACGACACTATTTTTGTATAGTGTAGGTTTATCTTAGTAATGTAATCGGCCGAAAGCTTCGTAGGAGCCCAACAAGCCAACATTTGTCGGGCCCATTCCAATTGGGCTGAAAACGATTACGGGCCGAAATTGGCATGTAGCCCACTAAAAATATCTGGGCCTAAATCAGCATAAGTTTTCATATTTTTCTGGTAGGCCTGTGCCCATAGTGGGCCTTTAACATGCCTAAACATAATCTGGGCCCTCAAGTAAAAATAGGCCGTTTACAGGTGTAAATATCTCGAGCCCATAAAATACATGGGCCTTTAATAGACCGAAAGTGAGATTGGGCCCTGATTGTGCCAAATAACCCACTGGACTTTAACAGGCCGAAATTCGAACGGGCCGTAAATGCGCCGACCTAATACACGGGCCTTTAACAGGCCGGAACTTCGGTCGGGCTAGATTATCGTCATTTCTATATGGGCCGTTAATGGGCCCGATATGACGTTGGGCCACATATGGCCCATGGTTTACGTCCGACTTTAACAGGCCGAAAATGACAACAGGCCGAAAGTGGCCCAAAGCTATAGTGGGCCTCTAACAGGCCGGATGTCAGACATGGCCGAATATGACCCAAATCCTTCACGGTCGTTTATGGGCTGAAAGTTTTGATGGCCTGTAAATGGGCCCAAATGAAGCCGGACCTTTAACAGGCCGGAAATACACCGGGCCGTAATTCGGCCCAATTACTTAGCGGACTGTTAACGGTCCAGAAGTGACCATGGGCCGCGTTGATGACAAGTTTAGGACAGGCCGTTGACGGGCCGATTTGATAGAGAATGTTGGGCCTTTAGCTGGGCCGGACCATTATGGTCGGCAGAATCTTGTGGGCCTTTAGCTGGCCCAGCCCATTATGGTCCGCAAAATCTTGTGGGCCTTTAGCTGGGCCGGCCCATTATGGTCTACAAAATCATGTGGGCCTTTAGCTAGGACGGCCCATTATGGTCCGCTAAATTTTGTGGGCCTTTAGCTGGGCCGGCCCATTATGGTCCGCTAAATCTTATGGGCCTTCGGTTGGGCCGGTCCATTTAATCTTTGTGGGCCACTTTTGGGCCGGTCCACGTGTCAACATATCATAGGCCCATCTCGCCCGTTGGATCCGTCAGCCAATGATAATTTTACACGTGGAAAATCGGCATTGGTCGTGGCTGTTAACGGGTTATCGGATCCAAAATCCGAGCCGATAGCTTAACGGCGTTCCGTTACGGTGGATGCCACGTGTCGGTCACCCTTGACGAAAGCACTTCTGTGACGCACGATTTATCGTCATAGAAGTGGACACTTCCATGATGATAATTTTGGCAATGTCATGGAACACTTCTACGATAGCACATGTATGACTATCTTGATTCTGTCATAAATTTGTCATGGATGTACATGCATGACAGAAAACGCGACCTACTGTGACAAACACGTATCATCACGGAAGTGTATTTTTTTTGTAGTGCATCAAATATATTGGCTTGCATGGAGTTTAAAAAGGAAGCTGTTGATCCTGATCTTCTTTGGAGGTGTACGAAATGTAGGAATTACATCTTATGGCCTCGGTACCTCATTAGCATCCGATCTGAATCTTTTGTTGTATATTCTTCTTGGTACATGCACGGTATGATGAGAATCAACATGTACTAATTCCTTCTCAAATACAGGAGCAATTTTTGGTCGACAAAACTGACGCACACGACCATCGTTTCCTTGACATAATTTGGTCGCATGCTTTTCATTATTTTTCGCAACTTTTTCATGACTTGACTCATTAAATGGCTCAGGTTCAGTAGGATTATTGATGAATGGTGTCATGCCCGCATCAATTTTCTCCAGTGCCATCGTTGCTGCGGCGTGACTTGGGGCGGCGTTTGGGGCGCCGGAACTTAGACTGTGTCTTAGGAGTTTTAACTGGATCTCCCTTGTCTTTGCCGCAAGGCTTTTTAAGTGTATCGATCATGTACACGTCATATGAAGGGGTGGTCGTCTCACCCCTGATGGCTGGCGGTTCTTGGCCTTGCTCCTTATTGGCATCGTTGTCTATACCATCAATGTTGTCGGAGCCAGAAGCGGGCCTGTCGGTTAAGTCCTCGACAGTGGCTATGAAGTGGGTGGCGGGTGGGAAGCGAAATTCTTGAAAGTGCGTTATATCGACTAGAGGGGGGTGAATAGGCGATTTTTATGAAATTCTTCACTGAGGAATTTGCCGGTGAGGAAATTCCTTAGCGAAGAACTACTAGCAGCGGGATAAGTACTCAAACGTAAACATAACAGAATACAAGCATAGTCATCATGATGAAATGAAGACAGACATAGAGTACAGGAAGCGTAAGCACAAGATAACACAGGATGAAGACAAACAGACTGAAGAAATTGAACTGAGGAAATTGAGAAAGTCTTTAGTCAAAGTCTTCAAACACAGATATGAACAAGCACACAACACAGTTATGAGGAAATGAAAGAGTTGAGGAAATAGAACCAGTAAGCTTGGTGAAGACAATGATTTGGTAGACCAATTCCAACTGTTGTCTTAGTTGTACGTCTGGTTGGAGCGGCTGAGTATTTAAACTCGAGGACACAAAGTCCTGAACATGCAGCTCAGGACACCCAATCCTCCCCGTATTCTCCTTGAACTAAGGTCACACAGACCTCGTCCAATCACTCGTGGTAAGTCTTCAGGCGACTTCCAAACCTTCACAAACTCGGTCACTCGGCGATCCACAATTCCTCTTGGATGCTCTAGACCATGACGCCTAACCGTCTGGAAGAAGCACAGTCTTCAAAGGTAACAAGCGTCGGATCCACGCAGGATCAATCTCTTCAGTGATTCTCAATCACTTGGGGTTTGTAGGTGTTTGGGTTTGGGTTTTTCCTCACTTGATGATTTTCACTCAAAGTCCTTGGAGGATGGGTTGTTCTCAAATGACAAGTGTCAGTTTCTCTCGGAGCAGCCAACCAGCTAGTGGTTGTAGGGGGCGGCTATTTATAGCCTAGGGAGCAGCCCGACATGATAAGACATAAATGCCCTTCAATGATATGACCGTTAGGTGGATAGATATTTTGGGACAGCTGGCTCATAGCACAGCAACGGTCGGAATTTTGAGTAGCAAAATCCTCAGGGCTATCATGTTCCTCACTGTGTAGGTAATCCGCATTGGCGAATTCATAACTCCTCAGTCAGAACAAATTCCTCAGAGACCAAAAGAACTTCGTCTCTGTCATTGAAGAATATGACTGGACTGTATGAGATTTCCAATGGCTTCACTCGAAGGGATTGGTAGGTGTAGGATTTTGAGTTGAGCATCACATGGAAATTTTTCCTTAGTATTTCCTCGACCTCCTTTAACAGTATGGTGTTTCCTATGACTCAAGAAAGATAAAATGAAACTACGAAAACAAAATTCTTCATGCTTCATGTTCATCGAATGAATACCAAGTCTTCAAGGTCACACCAATTTCTTCACTTTCAAAGTCTTCAGAAAGTCTTCAGAAATCCAAAGTCTTCAGTCGAAGAACTTCATTTTTAGGGGTCGACTTTCTCTGTAAATATCAAACTCCTCATATACTTATAGACCTGTGTACACTCACAAACGCATTAGTCCCTTAACCTATAAGTCTTCCATACACCAAAATCACTAAGGGGCACTAGATGGACTTACAATCTCCCCCTTTTTGGTGATTGATGACAATATAAGTTAAGTTTTCAATGGGGATAAACATATGAAGTGTAAATACTGATATTGAGGAATTTGATTACAAGATATAGAAGAACTCCCCGTGAATATGTGCATAGTGAGGTATTTGCTTTTGAAGCATTGCACACTTGAAGAGTAGAATCATGGAGATCTCCCCCTATATCTTGTAATTCATACACGCATTTGACATATCACAATGAAGATTTTGAAATGCATGATGAAATATGGTGACTGATGTAATTCAACATGCGTGCATTAATATTAACGAGGAATAAGCATGCAGAAAAACGCATCAAGAGTATCAGAGCACCATCGGGTTTAAGTTTACAACTCGATCCAATAAAAGTCTCAGAAGAACGAGAGTTGTAACTTAAACAAAAAACGCCCATATAGAAAGACCCGCTTGAAGACTAACTCAAAATTCTCCCCCTTTGTCATCAAATGACCAAAAGGATCGAATATGAGGACTAACGCCCCTGAAGAATATCAAGTTGATGAAGAAGCACCAGCATTGTTGGGGTCGTTTGTCGTAGAAGGGCCTGCCGCAGTGTCGTCCAAGTCTTCATTTTCATCAGTGTCGCACGATGAAGAATATGAGCTGGCCACCAGAGAAGGAATCTTGACCTTCTTGAATTTCTTCGGTGGAGGTGCAGACCAATAAAAATCTTCATTGAGATCCATTTTCTTCAGATCTTCTTCACCATATAGATGTGACAGGATTGCCCAGGTGTGACCGAAGACTTGATGGAGGTAGTAATGGTTTTTATTCACTGCATTGTGTGTAGCAGTCATGTTGTGAAGAAGTGAACCAAACTGACGCTTAACCCATTTATCATTTCGATCCACCTTCTGGTGAAGACTAGGCAGAAGTTCACGGTCGGTCATCACACGCGGAGCAGTGGCTTGAGGAGTGGACTTGGGTGCATTGGCAGATTCATGTGTGGCAGAGCCATCATTGGTGGAATAAGAAGCAGCTTTGCGAAACTGACCATCCAATGGACGAATGCCTTCATCTATAACAGCTGGTGCCTTGCCCTTTCCATCAACTGAGGAATAAGTATGCTTGAGGACTTCAATTGGGGGCAAGTAGCTAAGGTGATTCTAAAAATCAGCTTTGTAGTTGAGTGAAGACCTTTTCTTGAGGAATCTCATAATCCTAGGTGCATAAGGCTTCAGATTAAATGGAGATAGTGCAACATTTGCCAGAGTCCTCATGAAGAAATCGTGATAATTGACAGGAATGCCATGAACGATGTTGAATACCAGATTCTTCATGATGCCAACAATTTCCTCATCAGATGAGTCGTGGCCTTTGATAGGACTCATTGTCCTCGTAAGAATACGATAGACAGTTCTGGGCACGTAAAGCAATTCCTTCACGAGGAATTTGGTTCTTGGTGCTTGACCTGGCTTCAAAGGTTTCATCAGCACCTAAATGTAATGATTTGTAAGCTCAGGTTCACTGTAGATACAACAAGCTTCTTCAAGGGGAGGACTGAGTGGTAAGGCACGAAGCAATTCAGAGGTTGGTGCGGTGTAGTGAGTATTTTCAGACATCCAGTCCAGCACCCATGAATTCACATCTTCAGAATCTCCTGTGATGTGCAGCGTTGCATAGAATTGAAGAATCAGTTCTTCATTCCAATCGCATATGTCAGAGCAAAAGTTTAACAGTCCAGCGTCATGAAGAACACTAAGGACTGGTGCGAAGCACGGCAGAGATTCCATATCCACTTGAGGAATATGCTCATGTAGAAGATTTTCTCCTTGTTGAACAACACTGAGGAATAGAAATTGGCTTGACTAGCAGTCCAGAAACGCCTCTTCCTAATGCGAGCAGAGTTATATGGGTTGTAATCTTCAAAGAATACGTGCTCACCGAAGAAATCATCAGCCTTGAACTTTTGCTTGTGTGAGAATGGATCCTTTGGCTTCGGCAGAGGAGTGTCAGTGAGTTGCATCACGACCTCAGGAATCTCAATCGCAGATTCTTCAGGCTGAGGAATTTCTGGTTCCTCTTCAGTGGCAGTCTGCGTCTTCAGATGTTCAGCAGCAGCATTTTCTTCAGCGCTAGTGGCTGGAATTTCTTCACGCACAAATGAAGTGGGGTGAGTTTCTTCAGAGCCCATTTGAACAGTTTGTGCAGGTGACTGAGGTATTTGCTGCAACGGTGTGAACATTGGAGAGTTTGGATGCTGACTTTCCCAGAATTCATCACTGATTACGGGTGTGGAGCAGCCAACATCCACATCTTCATCTTCCATTTCTTCAACGCCAGCCTCTTCAACTGTGAACTGAGGCATGGGCGAGGAGATGACAGGTGTTGAAGGGATCACATCCACTTCAATTTCTTCATCCAACTGCTCAGACGAAGCAGCAGAAGGAGTTTCTTCATCAGATCTGCTGGGGATCACATATTCTTCATCAAAAGGAACAAGGTCCTTTGATGGCCTGGTTGAGATGGGAACAACATCAATCGGATTAGCAAATGAACTTGTCAAGGGCTTCATCTTCTTCGGAGCTGAAGAATCTGAAGCAGCTGATGCTTTCCTTTTCTTCACTGCAGCACGCTCTGTAGCCATGGTCTTTTTCACATCTGATGCAGATGGAAGGATTGGAGTTGAAGTTGGCGCAGGAGCAGCTGAGGAATTTGGTTGATTTTCTTCAGGCACAACTGATGCAGTTGCCCTGGTTTCTTCAGGCGCACCACTAGTGGATGCCCTGGCAATTTCTTCAGCGGCTGGAATGCAGTCATCAGCCCTGGAACTCACATTTTCTTCAGTAGCCGGATTTTCATCAGCGGTGCTAGCATGTTCTTCAGTAGGCTGAGCAGATGCTTCAGCCTGAGGAATGTCCTATTGTGTTGGGGCTGCAACAGTGGAGGTGAACTGTTCTGTGATCTTTACAAATCTGACTTTGGCTCCCAGCCAGTCAGCATAATAGCGATCAAATTCATCACTCAGTTTCTTGATTTCAGATTGGAGAGCAACAAGTTCTTCAGGTGAAAGCTTCAGAACGTTTTGCTTCAGAAAGCGCTCTTTCTTGTACTGCGCTTTCTTCACTCTCCTCCCCTATTCAAATTTCCATTTCTCTTCTTGTATGAAGTGAGTCAACATGTGACTTTGACCAGGAGTCAGCTTGAAATCAGGCATGGGAGTGTTGGGGTCCTTGTGCCAAACATCAATGTATTCGAGGATCAACTTGGGATCCAAAAGCAGTGGCACATTTGTTCCCTTGGCTCTAGCGGCCCTGACTTGCCTGTCTCTGATGATTTCTGCAAGTTCATCATCATCAGCTTCGTCTTCTTCAGACGGCACTTGGAAAGCGACTTGCTTCTTTTGAGGACTTGGTCGAGGACCGCGTCCAGCAGTTGACTTTTGTCTTCAACAGTGAGGGGCCAGCTGAGGAACTTGGTGCAGCTGAGGAACTAGCTGAGACACCTGAAGCAATAGACATGCATGCAGACCTTTGGCACGAGGCAAGATGAGCAGGTGCTGAGGACTTTGTCGGAGCTGCCGAAGACTTTGGCGGAGGAGGTGAGGACTTTTGAGGAACAGGAGCAGCATGAGGAATTGGCCGTGAGGGCTTTGAGGATTCTGGCCGTGAGGGCATTGCTGAGGAACTTGGCCTTGAGGGCATTGTTGGTGAAGCACTTGGCTTGTGCGCAGGCTTCTTTGACATAGCCTTCTTTGGCTTGACAGAAGAGGCCTCAGCAGAGGCAGCAGCAGCAGAGTCTTCATTGAATTTCCTCACTGCTTCTTTGGCTTGCTTAGCCAACTTGGCTTGGCGCTTGGCCCATTCGTCAGGATAGTCTTCACCGCGCTTGAGGCTGGTGGGATCAGCGATTTGGCCATGTGCCAATGGAGGTCTTGGGCATGGAGGATTGAGTGTGAATTTCTTCATATACTTAGGAGTGACATATCTGTACACCCTCCACTCTCTGGCCCATCTCCTCTCTATCTTCTGAGTGGGCACCTTGCGCACATTCTTGGTTTCCTCAGTAGGTGTGCACTACCCAACATATATTTCATCAGGGATCTCAAACGTTGTATTGACCTCAGGCCTTTTTCCTCCCTTCTGTGGCTTCTTACCGTCAGCCATTTTCTTCAATTGAGGAATTTGGACAATTGAATTCTCTGAAGAAGTATGCAACTTTTCTTCGAGGAACACTGCAAATGAGTTAAGTTGATGAGAACCTAGTGATTCAGCAGCTAACATGAGTACCTGTGAACAGAGTATAGTTGCGAGGAATTTGAGAGGTCATATGCGTTCTCAGAGGATTTTTCAAAAAAGAACAAGTTTGAGGAATTTGACCAGATGAGTCTTGAATAATTTCACTAAGCGTTCTTTGTCTTAGGTTCCAGAGTTGTATAGATCGAAGATCCACACAATTGAGGAATCTTGAAGAAAAATGATGCTTAGAGAAACGAATCAAGAACATATGACTTGTGAGGTGTTTAGTGTGTGAAGATATGAAGAAAAACACCTTTGAAGATTTTGTAGATAATCATTCGAATCAACGAGGGCAGTAAAAGTAACTTTTAATTAGCCTGGACGAAGAACACGATGAACATTGAGGTGTAGAGATGAAGTTCGTCCGTGTAGATCTTCCACGCCCTAACTCGGCGGAGGAAGACGGCTACGGCGGCGGCGGAGTGAAGATTTCCGCGGTCGGCGTGAGTACGTCGGCGACGAGGTCGAGGCAGTGTAACTCTTCCTCATCGGCGACGATGAAGTAGCGGCGGCGCTAGGGTTTGAGAAGCTCGAGCTGGAGAGAGAGAGAGGTCGAGCGGAGTAAAAGAAGTGAGGAAGGGAAAGAGGGGTATTTATAGCCACGGTGAAAAACTGCTCGCCCGAAGAAATTGGATGAACGTGCCCCTGACCCTTCTCATTTGCATGACATGTTTCACCCACGTACTGAGAGGTGGAGATCATGTGTGATCGTGGGTGAATGGATAAGTGTATCGTGGGACGCGGAACGGTTTGAGCGGCAAAGCCGAAAATTTAGATAAGATAGGTTTTAAAGTTTCGTTCGCAATTTCTTCAGCTGACAAGGGCACAGTGAAGATTTTGAACGAGTTTCAAATAGAACGCACATGAAGAATTTGTGAACAGATTAGGTTGAGTATAGCATAGAGGGGGAAGGGTCCGATCACATTCACTTAGCAGAAGAACCAACTTGAAGAATTAGCAATAAGTGAATGTGAAGACAATGCAAAGTTGAAGAATATGATCAATTGAGGAATTTCAACTTTTGGTGGTGGCGTGACCCACCGTATAAGAATGATGATTTCAGACACCGCGTACAATTATAGTATAATTTCTGAGAATCAAATTCTTCATTAATTTCTTCACACTAAGAGTGTTATTCTTCATTGATTGAAGAAAAACGTTTCTTCATGTGTTGTACATCTAAGTCATAAATTTTGCATAAGTGTTAGGATGAGTGTCCTTTTCAAAGAACATTCGAAGATTCTAGGATATTTAGCTCACACCGCAACTTGCTAAATCTCTTCTCATCCAAGAGCTTTGTGAAGATATCAGCTAGCTGTTCTTCAGTCTTCACATGCTCAATAGAAATGTCGCCCTTCAACACATGATCACGAAGAAAATGATGACGAATCTGAATGTGCTTTATCTTCGAGTGTTGAACTAGGTTGTGAGCAATCTTGATGGCACTCTCATTGTCACAGAAGAGAGGCACATTCTTCATGTTGACGCCGTAGTCCTTGAGAGTTTGCTTCATCCATAGCAATTGAGCACAACAAGAACCAGCGGCAATGTACTCAGCTTCAGCAGTAGATGGTGATATGCAGTTCTGTTTCTTCGAGGACCAACAGACCAAAGATCGTCCGAGGAAATGACATGTACCAGATGTTGACTTGCGGTCCACACGATCACCAGCATAGTCAAAGTCAGAGTATCCAATGAGATCAAAAGTCGAGCCCTTGGGGTACCATAATCCAAGTGTTGGTGTGTGAGCTAGATATTGAAGAATATGCTTCACAGCCTTATGGTGTGATTCCTTCGGTGTAGCTTGAAACCGGGCACACATTCAAACACTAAACATTATATCTGGCCTAGATGCACATAAGTACAATAAAGAGCCAATCATGGAGCGGTATACCTTATGATCAAAGTCAATACCATTTTCATCAGTGCACAGATGGCCATTTGTGGGCATAGGAATTTTGACTCCTTTGCAATCTTGCATGCCTAATTTCCTCAGTACATCCTTGAGGTATTTCTCCTGAGATATGAATATGCCATTGCGTTGTTGACGAATTTGAAGACCTGAGAAGAATTTCAACTCTCCCATCATAGACATTTGATATTCTTCACTCATCATATAGGCAAATTCATCACTATAACGTTGGTCAGTACAGCCAAAGATAATATCATCAACATATATTTGGCACACAAACAATTCACCATCATAATATTTAGTGAAAAGAGTAGGGTCGAGTGAACCGGGTTAGAAGCCTTTCGTCATGAGGAATTCCTTCAAGGTATCATACCACGCCCGTGGGGCCTGCTTGAGGCCATAGAAGGCCTTGTTGAGTCTGAAGACTTTGTCAGGATTCTTTGGATCTTCAAAACCTGGGGGTTGAGCAACATATACTTCTTCCTCAAGCTTACCATTGAGGAATGCACTTTTCACATCCATTTGATATAAAGTGATATCATGATGGTTAGCATAAGCAAGTAATATGCGAATAGCCTCAAGTCTAGCAACAGGAGCAAAAGTTTCATCGAAATCAATTCCTTCAACCTGTGTGTAGCCTTGAGCTACAAGTCGTGCCTTATTCCGTACCACAAGGCCATTTTCATCTTGCTTGTTGCGGTAGATCCACTTTGTGCCAATGATATTGTGCTTGCGAGGATCTGGACGTTTGACCAGTTCCCAGACATTGTTGAGCTCGAACTGATGTAATTCTTCTTGCATGGCCTGAATCCACTCAGGCTCCAGAAATGCTTCATCCACCTTAGTGGGCTCTGTAATAGAGACAAAAGCATAGTGCCCACAAAAGTTAGATAAATATGAAGCTTTTGAGCGTGTGAGAGGACCTGGCGCTTTGATGTCATTGATGATCTTTTCAACTTGCACTTCTTTTGCAATGCGAGGATGAGCTGGTTGTCGTTGAAAAATTTGATCAGCATTTTCTTCATCACCATTTTCTTCAGTATTTTCTTCAGGTGCATTAGCTCGATGTTCTTCATGCTCTGGAATGAATTCTTCAGCAGATTCTTCAATAGGAATGACATCCTCAGTAGCCTTGAACTTGATAGTTTCCTCAGGTGCTGGTTCATCTATCACAGTAGGTAGGTGCTCTTTTTGCGAGCCATTAGTTTCATCGAACCGCACAATCTACAGTTTCAACAACCTTGTGAAGAACGTTGTTGAAGACTCTGTAGGTGTGCGAGTCCTTTCCGTAACCAAGCATAAACCCTTCATGTGCTTTCGGTGCAAATTTTGAGTTGTGATGAGGATCTCTAATCCAACATTTAGCACCGAAGACTTTGAAATAACTTACATTGGGTTTCTTATCAGTGGGGAGTTCATAGGCAGTCTTCTTGAAGAATTTGTGAAGATATACTCTGTTGATGATGTGGCACGCAGTATCAATTGCCTCAGTCCAGAAACGACGAGGCGTTTTGTATTCATCAAGCATAGTGCGAGCCATCTCAGCAAGAGTCATGTTCTTGCGCTCCACGACGCCGTTCTGCTGAGGAGTATAAGGAGCAGATAACTCATGAGTAATACCAAGTTCATCAAGATAGTCATCGAGACCAGAATTCTTGAACTCAGTGCCATTGTCACTTCTGATGTGCTTGATCTTCACACTAAAGTGGGTTGAAGCCCTCGAGGAAAATCGTTTGAAGACTTCCTGCACTTCATGTTTGTAAGTAATAAGGTGTACCCATGTATAACGAGAGTAATCATCAACAATAACAAAGCCATATTGAGATGCTTCATTTGAAACAGCAGAATAATGATTAGGATAGAAGAGATCCATGTGAAGCAATTCAAATGGACGAGTAGTGGTCATGATAGTCTTCACTGGATGCTTGGCCTTTGTCATCTTTCCAGCTTCACAGGCTCCGCACAGGTGATCCTTGAGGAATTTGACATTCTCGATGCCAATGACATGCTTCTTCTTCGCAAGCGTGTGCAAATTCCTCATGCCTGCATGACCAAGTCGTCGATGCCAGAGCCAGCCTTCTGAAGCTTTTGTAAGTAGACACATGGCTTGTTGTGGTCCTGTAGAAAAAACAACAATATACAATTCTCCTCTCCTAAAGCCTTCGAAGACTTTGAAATTGTCAGTTTCCATAAGCACAACACAATGGTACTTGCCAAAGACAACAACCATATCAAGATCACAAAGCATTGAGACAGACATAAGGTTGTATCCTAGGGACTCAACAAGCATGACTCTGTCCATGTGTCGATCATTTGTGATTGCATCCTTACCTAGACCCAATACCTGACTTTTGCCTTTATCAGAAAAGATGATATGCTTCAGATGTGACGGAGATAATGGAGCATCCATCAATAGATTCTTGTCACCAGTCATGTGATTTGTACATCCACTATCGAGGACCCACTCAGTGGCTTTGGGTTGATCATCCTGGAGATGAATTAGTGCAGCTTACAAACTCATATACTTCATCAGTGAAGAATATGACATCAATTCATCAGATCAATTTCATTAAACAACAGAACAGATAAAGCAGTGTGAGGACGTGAGAAATGAGAGCTCATTTCTTCATGATTAGTCTGCGTCCTATCAGGCATGCTCAGGTCTCCAGCAAATTCTTTAGACGATTACATACGTCTGGAGACCTGACCCTGCAGAAGAGATTAGTTCTTTTTCTTCACCACCCACATCTGAAGGGGTGGAAAAGAGTTCATCATTCTGCAAGCTCCATACGAGAAGGATGGCATAGAAGCCAGTCCATTTCATTTCACATAAGAGGGGTTAGAATAAGCATAAGAGTAAGCAGAGAAATTCTTCGAGGACTTATGGACATAATGATTTGAAGAATAATGCACATATCCATAATCCTTAGATCTTCCCTGTGAAACAGACGGGTTAGCACGATGATGTTCATATGAGGACTTTGATCCATATGAAGAATTTGGTCCATATGAAGAATTTGATCTGGGGTTCCTATTCTTCACAGGTGACGTCATGATGACATTCACCTGAAGATTTTCAAGGCATCTTTTGGGAACCCAGATTTTCTTCATAGGAGAACCGTTCCTGCAGGTAGTGCCAACATATCTAGCAAATACTTCACCATTCTGATTTTTGAACAGTTTATAGTTGGAGTCAAATGACTCATCATCAGAATGAGGAGATTCACATGCATATCCAGATAGGTTAGATGGATCAACTGGAGGTCCCTTTGCAGCAACCCATGTAGTTTTGGGGTACTGCTCAGGCTTCCAATATGTACCATCAGCGTTGAGTTTCCTCTCAAAGGCAATACCCTCTTTCCTAGGGTTCCTATTGAGGATCTGCTTTTTAAGCACATCACAAAGAGTCTGATGCCCTTTGAGGCTTTTGTACATGTCTGTCATGTACAATTCCTTCAGCCCTGCATCGTCAGTGATACTAGCAATGTCCTCAGATGAGGAATTAGTGATAGCAGAGGCATGTGAAGAATTTGAAACATTAGCAGCATTTGAACATTTAGGTGAAGAATTAGCAGATTCACGTTCAATGCATTTCAAACATGGAGGAACAAATTCTTCCTGAGAAGCGTTGATTTGTTGAGCAAGTAATGAATCGCGCTCCTTCTGAAGATCTTCATAACTCACCCTTAGCTTCTCAAGGTCTTGCTTTCTTTGAAGAAATTCATAAGAAAGCTTCTCATGATCCGATAAGAGAGTGTTATGATGACTTTGAAGATTGTCAAGCTTGGACAGAAGTCTCTGAAGATTTTCAGTCAAAGTTTCAGTGCAATCCATTTCTTCACCCAACATATCATCACTTTTGTCTAGCATGTTTTGAACCTTTTCAAGAGCCCTTTGTTGTTTTACAGCAATCTTAGCAAGTTTAGAATAGCCGGGCTTAAGGTTTTCATCAGATTCATTCTCACTTGATTCAGAGGAGGTATATTTGAGTACCTTGGCACCCTTTGCCATGAAGCAATAGGTGGGAGGGTAGTCATCATCACCTTCATCAGCCTTGTTGGTGAGGTCATTTTCTTCAGTGTTGAAGACAGACTTGCTGACGAATGCAGTAGCGAGAGCTAGGCTCGCCACTCCGGATTCGGACTCCTCAGATGACTCCTCTTCCTCATTTTCTTCAGATTCAGCCTCAGAGTCCATTTCCTTGCCAATGAATGCCCTGGCCTTCTTGGAGCTGCTCTTCTTGTGATATGAAGGCTTTGAGGATTTTGATGATGAAGATTTTGTGGATTTCTTCTTTTTCTTCACATCATCAGAACTGTAATCCTTGTATTTCTTCTTCTTTGATTCCTTTTCCCACTGAGGACAATCTTGAATGTAATGTCCAGGTTTCTTGCATTTGTGACAGAGCCTCCTCTTGTAGTCACTGGATGAGGAATCACTGCTCCTTGAGGGTCTTCCAAGGTGACCACGTCTTGAGAACTTTTGGAACTTCTTCACCAGCAGAGCCAGATCATGGCTTAGTTCTTTAGGATCACCAAGGCTGCTACCAGAGTCTTCATCTTCGGACTCAGATACTGCCTTGGCCTTTAGTGCACGTGATCTGCCATAGCTTGAACCATAAAGATCTCTTTTTTCAGCAAGTTGGAACTCATGAGTATTTAGCCTCTCGAGAATATCAGCGGGATCAAGTGACTTGTAATCAGCGCGTTCTTGTATCATCAATGCCAGAGTGTCAAATGAGGAATCAAGCGATCTCAGCAATTTCTTCACCACCTCATGGTCGGTGATGTCAGTGGCACCAAGTGCTTGAAGCTCATTTGAGATGTTAGTGAGGCGATCGAAGGTTTGTTGAACATTTTCATTGTCGAGTCTTTTGAAGCGGTTGAAGAGATTGCGAAGAACATCAACTCGAGAGTCACGCTGTGTTGAGACTCCTTCATTCACTTTGGACAACCTGTCCCAGATAAGCTTCGCTGTCTCCAAAGCACTCACTCTGCCATACTGTCCTTTGCTCAGATGGCCACATATGATATTCTTCGCTTGAGAGTCGAGTTGCTTGAATCTCTTCACATCAGCAGCATTCAGAGAAGGTGTAACTGAGGGAACACCATTTTCCACAACATACCAGAGATCGTTATCAATTGCCTCAAGATGCATTCGCATCTTATTCTTCCAGTAGAGGTAGTCCGTCCCATCGAAGGTAGGACACCCAGCAGAGACCTTGATCATACCTGCGGTCGACATAACTAAAACTCCAGGCGGTTAAACCAAAATCACATAGAACAAGGGAGTACCTTGCTCTGATACCAATTGAAAGTGCGTTATATCGACTAGAGGGGGGTGAATAGGCGATTTTTATGAAATTCTTCACTGAGGAATTTGCTGGTGAGGAAATTCCTTAGCGAAGAACTACTAGCAGTGGGATAAGTACTCAAACGTAAACATAACAGAATACAAGCATAGTCATCATGATGAAATGAAGACAGGCACAGAGTACAGGAAGCGTAAGCACAGGATAACACAGGATGAAGACAAACAGACTAAAGAAATTGAACTGAGGAAATTGAGAAAGTCTTCAGTCAAAGTCTTCAAACACAGATATGAACAAGCACACAACACAGTTATGAGGAAATGAAAGAGTTGAGGAAATAGAACCAGTAAGCTTGGTGAAGATAATGATTTGGTAGACCAGTTCCAACTGCTGTCTCAGTTGTACGTCTGTTGGAGCGGCTGAGTATTTAAACTCGAGGACACACAGTCCCGGACACCCAGTCCTGAACACGCAGCTCAGGACACCCAGTCCTCACCGTATTCTCCTTGAACTAAGGTCACACAGACCTCGTCCAATCACTCGTGGTAAGTCTTCAGGCGACTTCCAAACCTTCACAAACTCGGTCACTCGGTGATCCACAATTCCTCTTGGATGCTCTAGACCATGATGCCTAACCGTATGGAAGAAGCACAATCTTCAAAGGTAACAAGCGTCGGATCCACGCAGGATCAATCTCTTCAGTGATGCTCAATCACTTGGGGTTTGTAGGTGTTTGGGTTTGGGTTTTTCCTCACTTGATGATTTTTGCTCAAAGTCCTCGGAGGATGGGTTGCTCTCAAATGACAAGTGTGAGTTTCTCTCGGAGCAGCCAACCAGCTAGTGGTTGTAGGGGGCGGCTATTTATAGCCTAGGGAGCAGCCCGACATGATAAGACATAAATGCCCTTTAATGATATGACCGTTAGGTGGATAGATATTTTGGGACAGCTGGCTCATAGCACAACAACAGTCGGAATTTTGAGTAGCAAAATCCTCAGGGCTATCATGTTCCTTACTGTGTAGGTAATCCGCACTGGCAAATTCCTAACTCCTCAGTCAGAACAAATTCCTCAGAGACCAGAAGAACTTCGTCTCTGTCACTTAAGAATATGACTGGACTGTATGAGATTTCCAATGGCTTCACTAGAAGGGATTGGTAGGTGTAGGATTTTGAGTTGAGCATCACATGGAAATTTTTCCTTAGTATTTCCTCGACCCCCTTTAACAGTATGGTGTTTCCTATGACTCAAGAAAGAGAAAATGAAACTACGAAAACAAAAGTCTTCACGCTTCATGTTCATCGAATGAATACCAAGTCTTCAAGGTCACACCAATTTCTTCACTTTCAAAGTCTTCAGTCAAAGAACTTCATTTTTAGGGGTCGACTTTCTCTGTAAATATCAAACTCCTCATATACTTATAGACATGTGTACACTCACAAACGCATTAGTCCCTTAACCTATAAGTCTTCAATACACCAAAATCACTAAGGGGCACTAGATGCACTTACAATTCTCCATTATCAGCCTCTAGCTCGAACCGAACATAGTTCGGCCGTGGGTCCCCCGTCGAGGACAGGTTTTTCAACAAAATCAGCACATCGCCGAAGGGCGAGTGTTGGAAGACATCTGCGACGCTAAACTGGATGATTGATAACTGATCCAATTCGGTGTCCGAGAGCACGCAAGGTTCGGAACTTATAGCCGGAAACGAGTCCGAAATTCCGTTGACGCTGATATTGCGTGGTGTTGAGTTTGTGTGCGGCTCCAATGTCGTGGACTCCGTGGCTTCGGATGGTGCAAACTGCTCCGGATCTAAGGTCGTAGCAGTTACATGAACCATCTCCAGAACCTGGTCCGATGACAGATTTAGGTCATGTTCATCGGAGCGAGGGGGAGCGATCGCCGCGGTCTCAAATCCATTGAAGATCAAGTCTCCACGGATATCCGTGACATAGTTCAAGCTTCCAAATCTGACCTGATGGCTAGGGGCGTAGCTATCAATCTGCTCTAGATGGCCAAGCGAGTTGGCCCGCAGTACGAAGTCGCCGAATACGAAAATCTATCCGGGTAGGAAGGTTTCTCCTTGGACAGCGTCACTATAGACTATCGGAGGGGCCATCGAACCTCTCATTGACGGCACAGTGGAACTCTCAATGAAAGCACCAATGTTGGTGTCAAAACCGGCAGATCTCGGGTAGGGGGTCCCGAACTGTGCGTCTAGGATCGATGGTAACAGGAGACGGGGGACACGATGTTTACCCAGGTTCGGGCCCTCTCTATGGAGGTAATACCCTACGTCCTGCTTGATTGATCTTGATGAATATGAGTGTTACAAGAGTTGATCTACCATGAGATCGTAATGGCTAAACCCTAGAAGCCTAGCCTGTATGACTATGGTAATGAATATATCTTTTCCGGACTAACCCCTCCGGTTTATATAGGCACCAAGGGGATCTAGGGTTTACATAGATGATACGTCTCCAACGTATCTATAATTTTCGATTGCTCCATGCTATATTATCTACTGTTTTGGACATTATTGGGCTTTATTATCCACTTTTATATTATTTTTGGGACTAACCTATTAACCGGAGGCCCAGCCCAGAATTGTTGTTTTTGCCTGTTTTAGGGTTTCGAAGAAAAGGAATATCAAACGGAGTCCAAACGGAATGAAACCTTCGGGAACGTGATTTTCTCATTGAATACAACTCAAGAGACTTGGACCCTACGTCAAGACACGTAACAGGAGGCCACGAGGTAGGGGGGCGCGCCTACCCCCCAAGCGCGCCCTCCACCCTCGTGGGCCCCCTATTGCTCCACCGACGTACTTCTTCCTCCTATATATACCCATGTACCCCCAAACGATCAAATACGGAGCCAAAAACCTAATTCCACCGCTGCAACTTTTTGTATCCATGAGATCCTATCTTGGGGCCTGTTCCGGAGCTCCGCCGGAGGGGGCATCGATCACGGAGGGCTTCTACATCAACACCATAGCATCTCCGATGAAGTGTGAGTAGTTTACTTCAGACCTACGGGTCCATAGTTAGTAGCTAGATGGCGTCTTCTCTCTTTTTGGATCTCAATACAATGTTCTCCCCCTCTCTTGTGGAGATCTATTCGATGTAATCTTCTTTTTGCGGTGTGTTTGTTGAGACCGATGAATTGTGGGTTTATGATCAAGTCTATCTATGAATAATATTTGGATCTTCTCTGAATTCTTTTATGTATGATTGGTTATCTTTGCAAGTCTCTTCGAATTATCAGTTTCGTTTGTCCTACTAGATTGATCTTTCTTGCAATGGGAGAAGTGCTTAGTTTTGGGTTCAATCTTGCGGTGTCCTTTCCCGGTGACAGTAAGGGCAGCAAGGCACGTATTGTATTGTTGCCATCGAGGATAACAAGATGGGGTTTTCTTCATATTGCATGAGTCTATCCCTCTACATCATGTCATCTTGCTTAAGGCGTTACTCTGTTTTTAACTTAATACTCTAGATGCATGCTGGATAGCGGTCGATGAGTGGAGTAATAGTAGTAGATGCAGGCAGGAGTCGGTCTACTTGTCTCAGACGTGATGCCTATATACATGATCATACCTAGATATTCTCATAACTATGCTCAATTCTGTCAATTGCTCAACAGTAATTTATTCACCCATCGTAGAATACTTATGCTCTCGAGAGAAGCCACTAGTGAAACCTATGGCCCCCGGGTCTATCTTTATCATATCAATCTCCTACTACTTAGTTATTTACTTTGCCATTTACTTTTCCTTTATTTTACTTTGCATCTTTATCATAAAAATACCAAAAATATTATCTTATCATATCTATCATATCTCACTCTCGTAAGTGGCTCTATAGGGATTGACAACCCCTATTTGCGTTGGTTGCGAGGATTTATTTGTTTTGTGCAGGTGCAAGGGACTCGCGCGTAGCCTCCTACTGGATTGATACCTTGGTTCTCAAAAACCGAGGGAAATACTTACGCTACTTTGCTGCATCATCCCTTCTTCTTCGGGGAAAACCAACGCAGTGCTAAAAGAGGTAGTAAGAAAGATTTATGGCGCCGTTGCTGGGGAGGTCTACGCAAAAGTCAACATACCAAGTACCCATCACATACCCTTATCTCCCGCATTACATTATTTGCCATTTGCCTCTCGTTTTTCTCTCCCCCACTTCACCCTTGCCATTTTATTTGCCCTCTCTCTCTATCCTCCCTCTATTTGCCTCTTTTTGCCCGCTTGCTTTTTGTTTGCTTGTGTGTTAGTTTGCTTACTTATCACGATGGCTCAAGATAATACTAAATTGTGTGACTTCACCAATACCAACAACAATGATTTTATTAGCACTCCGATTGCTCCTCTTACCGATGCTGAATCTTGTGAAATTAATGTTGCTTTGCTGAATCTTGTTATGAAAGATCGGTTCTCCGGCCTTCCTAGTGAAGATGTCGCTACCCATCTAAATAGATTCGTTGATTTGTGTGACATACAAAAGAAAAAAGATGTGGATAATGATATTGTTAAATTGAAGCTATTTCCTTTTTCGCTTAGAGATCGTGCTAAAGCTTGGTTTTCGTCTTTGCCTAAAAATAGTATTGATTCATGGAACAAGTGCAAAGATGCTTTTATCTCTAAGTATTTTCCTCCTGCTAAGATCATCTCTCTTAGAAATGATATTATGAACTTTAAGCAACTTGATCATGAACATGTTGCACAAGCTTGGGAGAGAATGAAATTAATGATACGTAATTGCCCTACTCATGGTTTAAATTTGTGGATGATTGTTCAGAATTTTTATGCCGGATTGAATTTTGCTTCTAGAAATTTTTTCGATTCGGCCGCGGGAGGCACTTTTATGGAAATCACTTTAGGAGAAGCTACTAAACTCCTAGATAATATTATGGTTAATTATTCTCAATGGCATCCTGAAAGATCTAATAAAAAGGTGCATGCGATAGAAGAAATTAATGTTTTGAGTGGAAAGATGGATGAACTTATGAAATTATTTGCTAATAAGAGTGTTTCTTCTGATCCTAATGATATGCCCTTGTCTACTTTGATTGAGAATAATAATGAATCTATGGATGTGAATTTTGTTGGTAGGAACAATTTTGGTAATAACGCATATAGAGGAAATTTCAACCCTAGGCCTTATCCTAGTAATCCCTCTAATAATTATGGTAATTCCTACAACAATTCTTATGGAAATTATAATAATATTCCCTCTTATTTTGAATCTAATATTAAAGAATTTATTACTTTGCAAAAGAATTTTAATGCTATGATTGAAGAAAAATTGCTTAAAATTGATGATTTGGCTAGGAACGTTGATAGAATTGCTCTTGATGTTGATTCTTTGAAACTTAGATCTATTCCACCTAAGCATGATATCAATGAGTCTCTCAAAGCCATGAGAATTTCCATTGATGAGTGCAAAGAAAGAACCGCTAGGATGCGTGCTAAGAAAGATGCCTTTATAAAAACGTGTTCTTCTAGTTCCTATGAAAATAATGATGAAGATCTAAAAGTTATTAATGTGTCCCCTATTAAATCTTTGTTTTGCAATATGAATCTTGATAATGATGGGACTGAATATGATCTACCTTTACCTAGAAGGCGTTCCAATAATTCTGAATCTTTTGATCTTGATGCTAAATTTGATAAAAGTGGGATTGAAGAAATTAAAACCCTAGATGTTGCTAAACCCACTATTATGGATTTCAAGGAATTTAACTATGAAAAATGCTCTTTGATTGATTGTATTTCCTTGTTGCAATCCGTGCTAAATTCTCTTCACGCTTATAGTCAAAATAAAGCGTTTACTAAACATATCGTTGATGCCTTGATGCAATCTTATGAGGAAAAACTTGAATTGGAAGTTTCTATCCCTAGAAAACTTTATGATGAGTGGGAACCAACTATTAAAATTAAAATTAAAGATCATTAATGCTATGCTTTATGTGATTTGGGTGCTAGTGTTTCCATGATTCCAAAGACTTTGTGTGATTTGTTAGGTTTCCGTGATTTTGATGATTGCTCTCTAAACTTGCACCTTGCGGATTCCACTATTAAGAAACCTATGGGAAGAATTAATGATGTTTTTATTGTTGCAAATAGGAATTATGTGCCCGTAGATTTTATTGTTCTTGACATAGATTGCAATCCTTCATGTCCTATTATTCTTGGTAGACCTTTCCTTAGAACGATTGGTGCAATTATTGATATGAAGGAAGGAAATATTAGATTCCAATTTCCATTAAGGAAAGGCATGGAACACTTTCCTAGAAAGAAAATTAAATTACATTATGAATCTATTATGAGAGCCACTTATGGATTGCCTACCAAAGATGGCAATACCTAGATCTATTCTTGCTTTTTATGGCTAGCTAGGGGCGTTAAACGATAGCGCTTGTTGGGAGGCAACCCAATTTTATTTTTATACCTTGCTTTTTGCTCCTGTTTAGTAATAAATAAATTATCTAGCCTCTGTTTTGGTTGTGTTTTTTTGTGTTTAATTAGTGTTTGTGCCAAGTAGAACCGTTGGGAAGACTTGGGGAAAGTCTTATTGAACTTGCTGTAAGAAACAGAAACTTTAGCGCTCACGAGAACTGCTGTTATTTTTATTTGGAAAGTGCTATTTAGTTAATTCTTTTTGTTAATAGATAAATTCCTCACGTCCAGCAATTTATTTTAGAATTTTGGGGGTTCCAGATCTTGCGCTAGCTACAGATTACTATAGACTGTTCTGTTTTTGACAGATTCTGTTTTTTGTGTGTTGTTTGCTTATTTTGATGAATCTATGGCTAGTAAAATAGTTTATAAACCATAGAGAAGTTGTAATGCAGTAGGTATAACACCCATATAAATAAATAATGATTTCATTACAGTACCTTGAAGTAGTATTTTGTTTTCTTTCGCTAACGGAGCTCACGAGTTTTTCTACTTTAAGTTTTGTGTTGTGAAGTTTTCAAGTTTTGGGTAAAGATTTGATGAATTATGGAACAAGGAGTGGCAAGAGCCTAAGCTTGGGGATGCCCATGGCACCCCCAAGATAATCTAAGGACACCTAAAAGCCAAAGCTTGGGGATGCCCCGGAAGGCATCCCCTCTTTCGTCTACTTCTATCGGTAACTTTACTTGGAGCTATATTTTTATTCGCCACATGATATGTGTTTTGCTTGGAGCGTCTTGTATTATTTGAGTCTTTGCTTGTCAGTTTACCACAATCATCCTTGCTGTACACACCTTTTGAGAGAGCCATACATGATTTGGAATTTGTTAGAATACTCTATGTGCTTCGCTTATATCTTTTGAGTTATATAATTTTGCTCTAGTGCTTCACTTATATCTTTTAGAGCACGATGGTGGATTTGTTTTATAGAAACTATTGATCTCTCATGCTTCACTTAGATTATTTTGAGTCTTAATAGCATGGTAATTTGCTTAAAATCCTAATATGCTTGGTATGCAAGATTAATAATTATAAAACTTTCTTATGAGTGTGTTGAATACTAAGAGAAATTTGATGCTTGATGATTGTTTTAAGACATGGAGGTAATAATGTCAAAGTCGTGCTAGTTGAGTAGTTGTGAAATTGAGAAATACTTGTGTTGAGGTTTGCAAGTCCCGTAGCATGCACGTATGGTAAATGTTATGCAACAAATTTGAAACATGAGGTGTTATTTTACTGTCTTCCTTATGAGTGGCGGTCGGGGACGAGCGATGGTCTTTTCCTACCAATCTATCCCCCTAGGAGCATGCGTGTAGTACCGAGGTTTTTGATGACTTGTAGATTTTTGCAATAAGTATGTGAGTTCTTTATGACTAATGTTGAGTCCATGGATTATACGCACTCTCACCCTTCCATCCTTACTAGCCTCTTCGGTACCGTGCATTGCCCTTTCTCACATTGAGAGTTGGCGCAAACTTCACCGGTGCATCCAAACCCCGTGATATGATACGCTCTTTCACACATAAACCTCCTTATATCTACCTCAAAACAGCCACCATACCTACCTATTATGGCATTTCCATAGCCATTCCGAGATATATTGCCATGCAACTTTCCATCATTCCGTTCATCATGACACATTCATCATTGTCATATTGCTTAGCATGGTCATGTAGTTGACATAGTATTTGTGGCAAAGCCACCGTTAATAATTCTTTCATACATGTCACTCTTGGTCCATTGCATATCCCGGTACACCGCCGGAGGCATTCATATAAAGGCATCTTTGTTCTAGTATCGAGTTGTAATCATTGAGTTGTAAATAAATAGAAGTGTGATGATCACCATTTTCTAGAGCATTGTCCCATGTGAGGAATATAAAAAAAGAGAGAAAGGCCATAAAAAAGAGGAAAGGCCATAAAAAGAGAAGGCCCAAAAAAAGAGAAAGGCCATAAAAAAGGAGAAAATGCCCAAAAGAAAAAAAAAGAAAAGAAGATGAGAGAAAAAGAGAGGAGGGACAATGTTACTATCCTTTGCCACACTTGTGCTTCAAAGTAGCACCATGATCTCCATAGTAGAGAGTCTCTCATGTTATCACTTTCATATACTAGTGGGAATTTTTCATTATAGAACTTGACTTGTATATTCCAACAATGGGCCTCCTCAAGTGCCCTAGGTCTTCGTGAGCAAGCAAGTTGGATGCACACCCACTAGTTTCTTTTGTTGAGCTTTCATACATTTATAGCTCTAGTGCATCAGTTGCATGGCAATCCCTACTCCTTGCATTAACATCAATCGGTGGTCATCTCCATAGCCCATTGATTAGCCTCGTTGATGTGAGACTTCCTCCTTTTTTGTCTTCTCCACATAACCCCCCTCATTATATTCTATTCCCACCTATAGTGCTATGTCCATGGCTCACGCTCATATATTGCGTGAAAGTTTATAGATTTGAGATTACTAAAGTATGAAACAATTGCTTGGCTTGTCATCGGGGTTGTGCATGATGATAGAATTCTTGTGTGAAGAAAATGAAACACGACTAAACCATATGATTTTGTAGGGATGAACTTTCTTTGGCCATGTTATTTTGAGAAGACATAATTGCTTAGTTAGTATGCTTGAAGTATTATCATTTTTATGTCAATATGAACTTTTGTCTTCAATCTTTCGGATCTGAATATTCATGCCACAATTAATAAGAATTACATTAAAATTATGCCAAGTAGCACTCCGCATCAAAAATTCTGTTTTTATCATTTACCTACTCGAGGACGAGCAGGAATTAAGCTTGGGGATGCTTGATACGTCTTCAACGTATCTATAATTTTTGATTGCTCCATGCTATATTATCTATTGTTTTGGACATTATTGGGCTTTATTATCCATGTTTATATTATTTTTGGGACTAACCTATTAACCGGAGGCCCATCCCAGAATTGTTGTTTTTGCCTATTTTAGGGTTTCGAAGAAAATGAATATCAAATGGAGTCCAAACGAAATGAAACCTTCGGGAACGTGATTTTCTCATCGAATACAACTCAGGAGACTTGGACCCTACGTCAAGACACGTAACAGGAGGCCACGAGGTAGGGGGCGCGCCTACCCCCCAGGCGCGCCCTCCACCCTCGTGGGCCCCCTGTTGCTCCACCGACGTACTTCTTCCTCCTATATATACCCACGTACCCCCAAACGATCTGATACTGAGCCAAAAACCTAATTCCACCGCCACAACTTTCTGTATCCATGAGATCCCATCTTGGGGCCTATTCCGGAGCTCCGCCAGAGGGGGCATTGATCACGAAGGGCTTCTACATCAACACCATAGCCTCTCCGATGAAGTGTGAGTAGTTTACTTCAGACCTACGGGTCCATAGTTAGTAGCTAGATGGCTTCTTCTCTCCTTTTGGATCTCAATACAATGTTCTCCCCCTCTCTTGTGGAGATCTATTCGATGTAATCTTCTTTTTGCGGTGTGTTTATTGAGACCGATGAATTGTGGGTTTATGATCAAGTCTATCTATGAATAATATTTGAATATTTTCGGAATTCTTTTATGTATGATCGGTTATCTTTGCAAGTCTCTTCGAATTATCAGTTTGGTTTGGCCTACTAGATTGATCTTTCTTGCAATGGGAGAAGTGCTTAGCTTTGGGTTCAATCTTGCGGTGTTCTTTCCCGGTGACAGTAAGGGCAGCAAGGCACGTATTGTATTGTTGCCATCGAGGATAACAAGATGGGGTTTTCTTCATATTGCATGAGTCTATCCCTCTACATCATGTCATCTTGCTTAAGGCGTTACTCTGTTTTTAACTTATTACTTTAGATGCATGCTGGATAGCGGTCGATGAGTGGAGTAATAGTAGTAGATGCAGGCAGGAGTCGGTCTACTTGTCTCAGACGTGATGCCTATATACATGGTCATACCTAGATATTCTCATAACTATGCTCAATTCTGTCAATTGCTCAACAGTAATTTGTTCACCCACCGTAGAATACTTATGCTCTCGAGAGAAGCCACTAGTGAAACCTATGGCCCCCGGGTCTATCTTTATCATATCAATCTCCTACTACTTAGTTATTTACTTTGCCATTTACTTTGCCTTTATTTTACTTTGCATCTTTATCATAAAAATACCAAAAATATTATCTTATCATATCTATCAGATCTCACTCTCGTAAGTGGCCTTATAGGGATTGACAACCCCTATTTGCATTGGTTGCGAGGATTTATTTGTTTTGTGTAGGTGCGAGGGACTTGCGCGTAGCCTCCTACTGGATTGATACCTTGGTTCTCAAAAATTGAGGGAAATACTTACGCTACTTTGCTGCATCATCCCTTCCTCTTTGGGAAAAACCAACGCAGTGCTAAAAGAGATAGCAATAGAGTCGGTTACATAAGAAGGAATCTTCATAGTCGATCGCGAAGCTTGCCTCCCACGCCAAGTAGAGTCCAATCCGGACACGGGTACAGTCTTCGGCCTTCATGTCTTCACAACCCATCAGTCCGGCCCATGGATAATAGGCCGGACGCTCGAGGACCCCTTAGATCCAGGACTCCCTCAATCGCATTAAGTCCAGAGCCTCGTTTAAGAGCGAGGTTTGGACGGGGAAGCGAGAGTCCGCAAGGCCGGCTAGGGCAAAGTCCTCCTGGCCATGCTTGCTTGGCGCGGACTTCGAGAGTTCGGATCTAGAGTCCAGGGGCGAGTCCGGCCCTTCGGCAATAGGAGGAACCCGATCTGAATCTGAGTTCAGCATGGACTCAATCACCTCTGGATCTTCGATAGTGCAGCTTGCAGCGGAGAGTTCGGTGGGCTCCAAACTCCCATCTTCGGACCTGGCAGTTTGCTCCGGATCTAAGGCCAGAGCGGTGCTCAGAGCCGCGAACCCTTCGAATATCAAATCTCCTCGGATATCAGCGACATAGTTTAGGTTCCCGAAACTGATCTGATGACCAGGGGCGTAGCTATCGATCTGTTCGAGGTGGCCAATCGAGTTGGCACGCAGAACAAAGCCACCAAATACAAAAATCTGACCGGGGAAGAAAGCTTCCCCCAAAACGACATCGTTGTAGATGATCGAACGAGCCATCGAGCCTTCTGTTGACAACACAATGGAACTCTCAATGAAAGCACCATTGTCGGTGTTAAAACCGGCCGATCTCGGGTAGGGGGTCCCGAACTGTGCGTCTGAGGATTGAAGGTAACAAGGGGCAGGGGACGCGATGTTTTACCCAGGTTCGGGCCCTCTTGATGGAGGCAATAACCTACTTCCTGCTTGATTGACTTTGATGAGTATAGGGGTTACAAGAGTTGATCTACCTCGAGATCGTAATGGCTAAACCCTAGATGTCTAGCCTGTATGATTTGTCTTAGCCTCTATGGACTAAACCCTCCGGTTTATATAGACACCGGAGGGGCCTAGGGTTGTATAGAGTCGGTTTACAAAGAAAGGAAAATACACATCCGGACGCCAAGCTTGCCATCCACGCAAATGAGAGTCCCATCCGGACACGGGGGAAGGCCTTCTATCTTGTATCTTCACGACCCATCAGTCCGGGCCATGTCACATAGGCCGGATCCCCGAGGACCCCATAATCCAGGACTCCCTCACTGACCATAGCCCATGGCATGCTTGCTGGTTGCTAGCCCGAAGGAGAAGATCTGCTGCATCTGGTGGTAGTTCTGGATAGGAGTGTTGAGGAACTCTGCGTCCTTGGGGTGAGCCTAAGAAGAAATAGGGTAGAAAGGTTAGTTAGTATGGCAATGGTTCATATGCTTAAATTGCTGGTTTGTTAGAATGGCATGGTTTGTGAGCTAACCACGATGTGGCCTTGGTAGTGCCATGCCTCCAGAAGGATCGAGCAGGTCCCCTATCCCATGAAGCACCGTTGAGGTCTCTCAGCTTGGACGCGGTGATCCACCTCGCTCTCCACTTCCTCAGGTGGTTGTACATCTTGGTCAAGGTGACCTCCTATCCACAGAAGTCGAACACCCACTTTGCAACAAGGTTTAAGTGCACCTTCTTGAAGCCCACCTCCTCACCACACTAGCTATGATCTCACACATCTTGTTAAGAACAAAAGTGGAGAGGAACAACTGCCATTTCATGTTGTCCCCCCTGCCATCCTTCTTATCCTTTGCGGCTGCCTTTTGTGCAGCAGCATGAGAAACAACATTGGGCTGAGCCAACACAAATGCAGGAGCTGTAGGCAGCACCTCGAAAGCCTCTGAATCAATAGGCATCTAGTCCATAGGAGGTTGCGAGTCCTCAACATACGACGGCGGGAACTGACTCTCGGGCAGAATGAGGGCCTGACTATACTCTTGCGTGGTCATGTCCTACAAACGTAAGCGTCATCAACACCACAAGACACTACACATGGACAGTAGGAACTAGCAGTACATGGACAGATCGAACTAGCAGTAACACATGCACACATGGATGATCTAGTTGAAGACAAAACTAACAAATCCATCAAAGCATACCACAACTCAACACATCATAACAAAGTGCTAATCATGGACACATGGATGATCTTGTTCAACACTTGCACACCAGCATACCACACATCTAAGCATACTACCAATCCATCCATGACCACTAGCTACCAATACTTGCCCACATGGGAACAACCCCTAGCATGCTCCAAATCCATCACAAGTAGCTACTACACCATCACAGCCAAACAGATCGGAAGATCTAACCCTATCACATGGACAGATCTAGCTAGAACTGATACATCTACAACGTATCTATAATTTATAAAGTATTCATGCCATGTTTACAATAATTTTATATGATTTTGGTATGATTTGCATGGAACTAACCGGAACTGACGTTGTTTTCAGCAGAACTACCATGTTGTTGTTTTTTTGTGCAGAAATGAAAGTTTTCCAAATGAGCTGAAATTTTTTGACGATTTTTTTGAAACAAAAGAGACCCCCGAAGCTTTATGGAAGGACCAGAAGGTGAAAGAGTAGGGCACAAGACACCGGGGCGCGCCAGGGGCCCAGGCGCGTCCTGGTGGGTTGTGCTCACCTCGAGGCCCATCTTCGCGTGAAGCCGACGCAAAAAAAATCCTATAAATAGAGACTCTGATGAGGGAGGGACGATGATGGCAGTGCGTCTTCGGCTCGCTCCAATGCTCGTAGTTGTCGCTAGATGGTCTACGAACTTGAATGTAATTTTTTACTTTTGATGTTCTTTATACTACTTTGACAGTCTTAAAAAAAAAGAAAGAGAAAAGGATATCATTGAAATGCATACCCCAAACCAAATATGGGGGTTGCTTACTACCTAAGTATCCATACAAAACTAACTTTGCATCACATGGCTCTTTGCAACAGCATCACATGGATCTCACCCTCAATTCACACGACAACAGTAAAATAACCGCCCAAAGCAAATTTGACCCCGCTCCGCTCCAAGCAACAAAAACCAAAACAAACTGAAACCCTTCACCATCCAGATTCCAGAGCTCCAAACCACCGGATAAAGCCAAGATTTTTCTCCCCCCAGAACACGAAAAAGAAATAAAAACACGAAACGCTACTCTAGTCTAGAATTGCAGGCCCTCACATTCACGCCGGAAAAAGTCCACGTCCGCCCCCCCGCGTTTTCCCTTCTCCCCCACCTCCCCAACCCCAACCCACTCTACCCAGTCTTTCTTTCTTTCTTTCCTACCAAGAACACCTCCAATCCCACACCAGTCCGCCACAAATCTGATCCGCCCCCTCCATTCCCACGAACCCACTCCCCGCCCCCCTCGTCTTGGCACGAGCGCGTCGGCACCATCGCCCCGGATCGGAGCAGGGGCGGCTCCGGCGCTGATCTCCGCTCAGATTCGGTAAAATTCTCGGGCTCTTTGGGTTTGGGGGTCAGGAGCTAGGTCGGGGGCAGGGAGGGATCGAGTCGGGGCTGGGGTTTCGCGGCGTGGTGGATCTTGTCGCTGATTGATCAGGGGTATTTCGTTCGGTGCAGGATTTAGGGTTTTTGGGCGTGGTCGCGGTGGTGGGTTCGCTCGGCCGGTTTGGAATGTCGGCGGCCGTGGCGTGCGCAGAGAGGGCGACGAGCGACATGCTGATCGGGCCCGACTGGGCCGTCAACATCGAGCTCTGCGACATCATCAACATGGATCCCGGGTATGAACAGGCCGCCCCTCTGTGTTTGCCTTTCATCATGAACATGATTTGTTTGGATTAATCTTCTGAAATATTGCTAATCTGCTAATTCTTTCTAGCAGAGAGATTAATTATGGTTCTGATGCTGTTCTTTTCTTTTTTAAAAAAATTGATGGCCTTATTTGTTGCATTCCATCCTGTCCGACTTATGTTATTAGAGAAAACCATGTGTTCTCTACAATATGTTATTGACAATTTGTTGCTGCGGTGTATCTGCAGCTTGTCTAGGTTTCTAGCCTTTTTTTGTAACTTATTAGGAATCTGGAATATTAGGTTTGTATGGTTGTTAGCATGGACGGTAAGGTGTCTTGTTAATTGATGAATAGTTTGTTGATAATTAGCTGTGCCAGTCACCAGTCTCAGAGAATAAGTTGTGATGGATCAGCGGTATCTGTTGTTAACCTGTGTTTTTTATGTCCCATGATATTTGGCGATGAAGTATTTACAATGAGTACTCAAAGTCACATGGAATAAAACTTGTTTGTTACTCTTCCCTATCCTGGGGGTGAGTTGTAACTTCCGGAGTTTTATGGATAGCTGGAATTACCTAAGGCTCTCAAGAAGGTCAATATGCCTATAAAGGGTGATTTCAAACTTGTGACCACTAATATTATAATTGCGATCTTACGAATAATGGGAGCCACTCTGCTCTGTATTAATGATTAGTACTTTATAATTCGGTTCATGGTGTGAGTGCTGCATATTGCTTAGTTTAGTATATTGGATTGGATTGCTGTCATTGTTGTTTTATATAGTGTTATGAATGCAGTATTTTTTGGCAGTGCTCTCCAATTTAACTTGCCATCTTCACATGTTTTACACAAAGCATATTGATAAATGCTCGCTGAACCTGAAATGCAGACAAGCAAAGGATGCGCTTAAGCTCCTAAAGAAGCGCCTTGGGAATAAGAATTCAAAAGTGCAAATTCTGGCCCTTTATGTGAGTACTACGAAATTTCTTGTATATTTAACTATTGGGAGTTGTGACTTGGTACAACATCTTTTAAATTTTGTTAAATGTGCCTGGTCTTGTTGTAATACACAAGTTCTACATACTTTCAGTTGCTAATAATGCATACATTTTCAAAAAATGCTTCTTCTGTTTGTCACTTAGTTTAAATATGTCGTCTCGTCTAAGTTTTATGTTTCCACGTGTGCATCCATTTGTTTTGAAAAGCAGTATACATTTTTTCTTATGTGCATATCTATATTGTACGCTGATTTAATTATCTTGCCTTTTTCTCAGGTGCTAGAGACTCTAAGCAAAAATTGCGGGGATATTGTTTACCAACAAATCATTGAGCGTGATATACTAAGTGAAATGGTTAAGATAGTAAAGAAAAAGGTGGCGATACTAATTGAATGGTTAACTATTGTTTTCCTAGATTCAAGTCCCTCCGTTTTGATCCTATATTTATCTTTACAGCCAGACTTAAACGTTCGGGAGAAAATATTGAGTCTGATTGACACATGGCAAGTGGCTTTTGGAGGTCCTTCCGGGAGATATCCCCAGTACCACACTGCGTACCAAGAACTCAGGGTACCTTCCACTTATGACTTCTTTATTGTTATCTATACTATGTTGTACAATTATATAATTCTCAGCTTTTTGCTTAATAACTATTTTTTCCCATGGACTTTGGTCTGCTCCATTTCATATTTTCACTGCATACTTACTACTTAGTAGAAGTAGATATACAGTAATATGCTGAGTTACTAAGCAATTCCTTCAGTACAAACCATGACCAGGATGCCTTTCCTTTTCTTTCTGCAGGCAGCTGGTGTCGATTTTCCGCCTCGCGAGGAGAATACAGTTCCACTGTTTACACCTCCTCAGACTCAACCTTTGAGGCAGCCACATCTATATCCTCCAGGTCAAAGCTATGAAGATGTAGCTATACAAGCTTCTCTCCAATCTAGTACCCCTGCTGCACCTCCCCTGAGGTATTTTTTTTTGCATGCATATTTGATTTATGATTTGGTTCCTTTTGTTTGTTCACTTATTAGTGTTGCATTCATCTTCTCTTATCCCATTTTTGTTTGCTTTTTGTCTTGTGTGCCTTGTTTTGTTTGTTTTGCTTCCCTTGGTTGCACCCCCTCCTTTCTAGTGACTGCAGACTTGTTTGTGATTAGCTGTGAGTTCGTATGCGCCGATAAAACAACAATTACAGAGTATTCCTTATTTTGATTATTTTCATTGAAACAAGCATAGCCAAAAAGGGTTGCAAAACATGCACACATAACATCAAACCAATAGGATCGATCAAACACACTACACCTCTCATAGCCACATTATATAACTTGGATATTTCTTAGCAGTTAGCGCATATTGTTCTTGTACCTGGACCTCCACTCTTTGTGGTTGGCACTATCCTCATTTGTTCTTACAGTAAACCCAAAAACATACTAGCTTGTAGCAATGAAGCATTGCACTGGCTACTAATTTGTTTCTGGCTCCCTGTGCAACAAAGGCTCATATCCATGCAACTAGGGTCATTTTAAGTTTAAAAAGCTTTGGTAATTGCATAGGTATTTCTGGCGACAAAAGACAAGGCTTTATAGTTTACGGCACACACAAGATACTATTTACTCCCTCTGTCAAAATATAAGACGTTTTTTTGACACTGTCTTATATTTTGATACGGAGGAGTACTTCTGAAGGTCTCATTTTCATAATCATATCAAACAGTGATTGTATTCTAGTAATTGTGTTTATCTTTTCATCCCTGCAGAACTTCTTTAGTTTTGATCTATCCTCATTTTTCTTGTCCAATGTGAATTACAGTCTAAGCGAGATCCAGAGTGCTCGAGGAATTGTGGATGTGCTGGATGAGATGTTAAATGCACTTGACCACAGACACCCAGAGGTGACCTTCTCAAAAGCATTGTGTTTGTGTTTTAGTGTATTATAATTGCAGGGTCTTGCTTTTTCTTTCTGTTTTGCATTCATTGGTTTCTTTTATTATGATTGGTATCTCTTCCAGACTTACATTTTTCTTGGTTTAGTAAAAAAATTAGGCATAAACATATGATTTATTTATTGTTTCACGTCTTAATACTATATTTGAGATATATGATTTACTATTTGTTGTTTTACATCTTAATACTACATTCAAGAGATCGTAAGTAAATCTACATATAGTGAGTTGAGCTGTTTCAGTATGCATTCTCATGTATTTCAGTCTTGTGACTGTGCCATTGTTAATCAGGCCTCTTCGTCTGTAATGGATAATAAAATATTCCCTGTGTCCTATATTAGTTGTCACTCAAACGGATGTATCTAGCACTGAAATACATCTACATACATCCATTTCAGCGACAATTAATATGGGACGCAGGGAGTACTTGTTTACTCAACTTCCAACTCATGTGGCATGTCTGGAGTACATTCCACCCATTTAAAAGCTTATTCATGCTGTTAAAAACTTTATTGGCCTGTAACATAAATACCCTTGATTGTATGATTGAAACCTTGGTTGCTAACTCAGTTGTTTCCTGCAAGTTTAGATGACTGTAAGCATTCCATTTTGACCCAAATGAAACATTCTTAACATCATACCATCTCCAAGATACATGAATGCTTAAATACTCCCTCCGTCCGGGTTTATTGGAGCTCCTTTTATTATGGGCCAAAGTTTAACCATAAATTTGACCAATAAAACGTAAACTGTATGTCACAAATATTATATCGTGGAAAAACCTCTTTCAAATACAAATCCAACAATACACTTTTTTGTAGCATATACTATTTTGATACTCAAATAGATGGTCGAAGTTGAACCCAAAATACAAGGGGGCCCAATAAACCCTGACGGAGGGAATAGAAATTAATAGCCGTACTCTTTTCTTTAACTTGTACATATGAATACTTGAATGTAGATTTCAGGAGAACCGAGCAGTCACCAGTTAAAGAGGGCACATGAGTGTTAATTCACCTACCAGGATTTGGCTCCCATTAGGGCATCTACAAATAAACATTTAAAAGCTTATCTAGACACTTAAACAGAAAAAAAAACAAATACCAGAAAAATTAAAAAGCACTAAGCGCTGTCTATTCCAATGCAAGGTGCTAACAAGCGGTGCTAAACATCCGGACTGGAAACAGCGCCTTGTCTCAGCTCGTGAAGGAAAAGGGCCTAGCGCCCGGTTCCTTGTTTTGCGTCGAGGAGGCGGTCGATGCCAGGATTAATCCTCGTAACCGCTCATTGCCTGGGGAATAAATCCTGGCGCCCGGCTGCTATCGCCCGCGTTGTAGATGCCCTTAGCGGAATTATTACGTGAATGTAATGGCGCCTACCTTATAAAATGTTACAAAGTTTGATGATGGAATGGAGAACGATACTGACATAATAGTCTTCTGGAAATTGAATTATTCTATTTACATTATGCTGGCCTGAATCGCTTGTACTTGATGTTTTGGCCTTGTTTTTTAAGACAATGAACTGATATTCTTAGAAAAGTAGAACTTCTGTTGATGTATGCCCTTTTGCTTCTCTGTTTAGTGTATTCATGAGATACATGAAGTGATATTCAGGAGAACTGATGTTTTGACGTTTTGGCTATTGATGTATGTCATTCATGTGCCAGTGCTGTTTACTGTAAATATTGATTTGATTGTGCTTCATGTTATAGGGTGTGAGGGAGGAGGTCATTGTTGACCTTGTTGGGCAGTGTCGTTCTTATCATGCTCGTGTGATGGATCTTGTTAGCGATACTGGGTATGCATTTTTTCACTCTGCCTTTTTGGTTCTGTACATTTTACATTGTCATGTGACAGGACTTCTGGTATTCCCTCTGCAGCGATGAGAGCCTTCTGTTTCAGGCTCTAGGACTAAATGATGAGTTGCAGCGTGTTCTTCAGCGTCATGATGACATAGCAAAAGGAGTCCCTCCAAATATACCAGTGCCTGTTGCTGGTAACGTAAACCAAGGGACAGCCCCTCCTCGGCCTGCTGGTGCTTCATTTGCCCCCCTTCTTAATGTACACCATGAGGACGATGAACCAGAAGATGAGTTCTCCGTGCTTTCCCGCAGGTAAGCTGTATTCCTTTCCATTATATTTTTATTATTATCTTTTCATCCATGTTAGTGTTCCATGCTTTGGATAGTTTCTGCAACATCAAAACTTGTATTATCATTTTCTCAAATTGCGTTCCTCATGACTAAATTATAGGTCTGCAAGGGATGGCGCAGCAGCACAGGGCAACATGTCTTCTGTTCCAAGAAATGAAAGGCCATACCCAAGCCCACTTCTTCCTCCACCACCATCGACAAAAAGGCCTGTTTACACAGAGGCAAGCAGTGTCGACTATCTAAGTGGGGACTCCTATAAGTCTGAAAAAGTACCAGATGATTTTGTCAACCCAACGGCCCCAGCCAATATGTCTGCACCATCTCATTCAAAAACAGAAACAGATCAAGTGCCAAATTATGATAGCAGGTCAGAAAATGTGCCTGATGAATTCATAAACCCAACTGCAGCACCCAGTTTTTCCATGCCTTCTCGCCCTATGAGTGAGCCATCTGTGAATAAGCTTGAGAGCCTTCCTGACGATGACTTTATAAACCCCACTGCGCTGCCTGGTTTTTCTTCGTCGTCAACTAGTGAAGATCTTCCAAAAGCTCCATGGGAAGCGCAAGCTCCAGTTTCCCTACCGCCTCCTCCTGCAAGGTATGGCCAAAGACAGCAGTTCTTTGAGCAACAACATGGCTTTCCTGGTGAGAACAATGAAGGGGGCTACGATGAGATGCTGACGCGGACAGGAAGCCTTTCTCTTAATCAAAGGAACACTGAGAATGGGAAGAGCGCATCAGTGTCGACCGCATCCCGCCAGCCCAAACCTGAGGATGCCCTTTTCAAGGATCTTGTTGATTTTGCCAAGAAGAATCCATCTTCTCCATCTAAACCAGCCAACAGCCGCAGGACTCGCTGAGTGATGAGTGTTTCAGTCATGTAACACACATAATTGAGTTGCCAAGCTGCTGGTTTTGCTACAGGTTGGCGAATTAGATATACCATCAAATAAGAGGGTTGGGTCGGTCTGTTCTTTATTGCCTCGGGAATTATTTGGTTTGCGCATTGGACAATTAGAATCACAGGTGTCAGATACGTAGTCATGATACTGGGTGTGGTGTGTAGCGAGTTGCATTTCTCACCTTTTTCTTGTGTGGTATTGGTTATCGATTCTGGCTTTATTTTACTTAGCTGTATATATTTCTCCATTTGACAGCAGTATTCTACATAGTTGAGTTTGCAATTTGATCTTGTAAGACTTGCTCCCTCTGTACCAATATCTAAGACGTTTTTGCAGTTCACTTTGAACTGCGAAGCGTTTTAAATTTTGGACGTAGTATTTCATAGTTCCTTTTCAACGTGGAGAAATTATGGACGCCCCACTTTGTTCTTCTACTGAGCAGTTAGCTTGAGAATTCTAGTAAGCTCTTTTTATCTTGAAAAAAATGGAAAAGAATTCAAGCTCCTTGCAGCTAAATTCCTGTACCGTTGGTAGAATGCATGGAAACCAATTGCTAATGGTTAACATTGAATTGTACCGTCGGCTTGCACGCATGCAAGAAGAGCGTCCCAGCCGTTCATACTCGCTCGAAGAACATGGACAGTTGCCAGAGCTTTCCTCGAAATATTGGTGCCTGTTTTATTTCTATGAATCGTCAAGTTCCTTTTGGAAAAGTTGGCAGCTGGCCCGCTACCTTGTTTTGTCCCGTGCTAGCTGCACATGCATCCACGATCCATGCATACGCTATTTTTTGTCTCGTAAAGAAAATGTGTGCATCAGCTTGTAATTGTATGTTTTTTCTCTTCCACTGAGAGAAGTGCCGAGGATCACGTTACACCAGGGAGTCCTGGATCTTCCCTTGCACGTTAGAGGTGAATTTGCGTGGGTTTTCTTTTCTCTAGTACTTGGTCATACCATGAATATAGTTCACTGTGTCCACAAATATAAGATGTTTCGGATATTTCAATATATATAAAAATGAGTGAACAAACACATTAAAAATATGTCTATATGCATCCATTTTACCCTCGTCTACTCAGTACAAGCAAGAGGCATGCGACAAAAGAGCGTGACGATCAAGACCTGCGCATCGCAGTAGTTGGAGGCGGAAACCCGCGTGAGTTCCTCGCCGGAATCCACCGCACCCGCGCGCACGCTCGCCGTGTGAGTCGAGTCGGCGCACGCCGCCTCGGTTCGTTCCAGGAAGCGCCAGCCATGGGACGCATGGCCTGCCTTTTCGTTCATCTGCATGCAAACTCGTTTTGCATGGGTCATACAGTAGATGGAGGCGTTGGAGACTCGTCCACTCGCTTGCATCACAGACGGCGCATAAGGGCATCTCGAGCCGCGTCTTCAGGAAGGTTTTTCCAGACGTTTTTTTTACGCCGGCGTCGAAAAAACGGCTCAGTCACGCCTTCAGGAGCCCGATTTTCGCCGGCCTGGGCCGAAAACAGCGCCGGTGGACCCAGGCCGAACCTGGCACGCTGGGGGCGCCCGGAGGCGCCGGGGCGAACTGTTTTGGCGCAAAAAAGCCGTGGGCCAGCCGCATCAGGGACACGGCGGCTCGTCTTCCCCCAACTGCCCCGGTTCCCGCGGGAAATCAATGGCAAGGCTGCCGCCGGTCAGCCTTGCCATTGATTCCTCACGGGCGGCGCGTCACGGGACGGCGCGTCGACGCCTCCCCTCCCTCGCACGCGTACACACGGGCGAGGAGCGGCTATAAAAGCCGATGGTCTCTCAGTCGCCTGTGCCCACAACAGACTCGCCCCTCGCCGCCACCCAACCCCTCTTTCTCCGTCTCCGTCTTCCTCTCCCGAGCGCCACCGGCAGCCCCTCTCTCTCCCTCTCTACCACCGCCGAGCCCGTCGCCATGGCAGAGCGCTTCCCCGGAGACGAGGCGGCGGCGAACGGCTTCGGCCGCCGTTCGCTCCGCGAACAGGAGTCCTGGCTCCTGTTCCAGGCGAACATTCCGGCGCCGCCGAACATGCGCGCCGGACCGACGGGGTGGCGGCTCAGCGACGGGGGAGTGCCCGTTCCCCCGTTACCCGACGCCGTGGCAAAGCCCAGGTACTTCGTCGAGGAGGTCGAGGTCGCGCGCGCCTCCCTGACCGACGACAAGCGCTCCCTCCCCCAGTACGCCGCCGACAATCACGCGGCTTGGGCGGCGTACTTCCAGCGCCGCCAGCAGCAGCGCCTGGCCTCCACCAACGGCGCGCCGGTGGTTGGCGGCGTGAAGAACAGCGAGGGGCGTCACCTGTGGTGGGGCGTCCCCGGCCGCACGCTGGATGGCGTGCTGGCGTACCTCGACGGCGGCAACAACCCGCAGTTGACCTATCCTGCGACGGGGCCCGCCCCGTCGCAACACCGACGCGCATGGCGCCAAGGAGGTTCGCCTCCTCCTCGTCTTCCTCCTCTCGCTCATCTTCCCACTCCTCCGGTTCTCCGGCACTTCTCGGCGTCAAGGCCGAGCCCGCGGCAGAGACGCCAATCGGTCGGCGCACTCGCAGCGTCGGCATCGTCATCAACGAGGGCGGGTGGCGCGCCTCCTCCTCGTCGGCTCCTCCGCGCTTCGTCAAGCCAAAGATGGAGCCGGGGCTGGCGCCGGTGAAGACGGAGCCGGGGCTGGCGCCAGTGAAGGCGGAGTTCGACGACGACGACGTGGCCCTAGAATGGGCACGTCAGGACTCCATTGCGATGGAGAAGGCGCGCCGGGAGAATGAGAAGGAGCGCCAGCGCGCCGCCCTGCGCCGCTTCGAGGAGCGCCGACGCGGCCGCGATGAAGACGGGGTCGTCGTCTTATGCGACAGCGACGACGACGACGATGCGCCGCCGCCAGTCCGCCATGGCGACGCCGGGCAGGGGTCCAGTAGGGGCGCCTGTGTCAAGGAGGAGAAGGCCGACGACGACGATGGCGGCGACGACTTCAGCCCCTTTTTTTTAGATTAGGTTAATGTAATGAAAATGCGCAAATTTCTTTGAAATTTGCCATGTTTGACCGAAATTTAACTAGTTTTTATTATAACTTCGCCGAACGGTTCTTCTTTTTTTATTTTAATACGCGTCTGGGGGCGGCCCTGGGGGCCGACGGCTAGGGACCGACTCGCCCCCAGAGCCATTTTTTGCGCCGGCTCACCCCCAAACGACGCTTTTAGACGCCCCTGGGAAGCCAACAGCTGAAGATGCTCTAAGCCTCACCAAAAGAAAAATAGACGATCCAGAGGCGATGCCTCCTGTCTCGTTTCAGTTCAAGATTGGCCTCTTCCACGCAAGAGAGTGTGTCATTGTCACGCCCGTAATAACAGTACAAAAGGCACGTGTGCAACGCAACAAGATTCACAGGCCAGATCTTGTTGTTTTCTTCCAAGATTTTTCCAGCTTGAGATGAGGCCTATCTCCCGTGCTCAGCTCCTGCAATGCATACAAGAAAGACAAAAAGATACATGCAACAAACAAACGTCTCAGCTTTGAGCTGGGTGGGTGGATTACAGGCAGTGCAAACGCTTTTGCACTACCGAGTTTGATGTCAGTTGCGCATAACACCAAGATTAGTGTTTCCTTGCACGTAGCATTTGGACCTTGTGCTGCACTTTTCAACCAATTTCGGAATTATTACGTACTGCCGTTAGATGATCTTTTTCATTCGCACCGCATTTTGGCAAAGGTTGTTCGCAAAGGCGTCGCGACGATCATTTTGCACCCTCCACTAATGCATTTTTTAACGAAACAGGAAATGCCATATATGTCCAGTCTGCTAAAAGGACTCGTCTGAAATGCAAAACACCTCAAACAGTAATTATTATTATTTACTCAGTAGGGGGCAGTGCATATATACATGTGTTGTGAACGTCTGCATTTATATTGCGTTTCTAAAAAAGAAAGTATTTCCCCATGCATTTTTTGCGCGACGTAGATGGTTAATGTGTGGCACGTAGAATCGGCCTACAGTATGAAACGAATCAAAATTACTCCTCCTATGCAGAATTATTGTGTTGCACGCGAATCATTAATCACCAAAGATACTCCAAATTTGGAACGGGTTAATTTCTTCATACATTTATATGGAGTGAATGAATGAAGGATCTCCTCAGATAAGGATGGAATTAATAATCTTCCAAACATAAATATTTCCGCCATATCTCCTAGTCCTGAACCGGCAACAGTGCCCGGTGCGCGTCGGCTGAGCAGCCTCGGCTAATCAGGTAGCAGTGGACATGTCACTGACACGACGTGGCGAGTTCCGGTTGGTCTGACGCCATACGGGTACGTGTTTGCAGCCCACGTGTATCGTACACTGGCGGCCGCACGAGCGTGACGTGGCGTCCCGGATCCGCTAACCCCTCCCGTTTCGACTCACGCGGCATATTCCAGTTAATTGGATCAACACCCTCGGTAGGGACCTCATAGTAATTCACTAGCCTAACTTTAGCGGCCTTAGCACCTTAAATTGGGATTCTGATAGTTACGGGGACCTGAGTGTGAAAAGTCCTAGTGATCATCCCGTGATCTCTGTGGGCCGCGCCCACAGAGCCCTGGCCGGCGTGGGACCCGTGGACATGGTCGAATATGCCGTGGACCGCGTCCACGTAGGAGACTCTAAACCCCACCTCTCGGCCTCTCCGCTCCTATTAAAACCCGTGGAGCACCGCGGCGTGGTCGTGTCCGCCCCGAGAAATCTCATCACTGCTCCCCAGTCCCTTCCGCCATGGCGATCTCCAACGTCTGGATCTCGCTGCTGCTCGCGCTCGCCGTCGTCCTGTCCGCCCCGGCGGCCAGGGCGGAGGAGGCCGCCGCCGCCGAGGAGGCCGCCGCGGCCCCCGAGGCAGTGCTCACCCTGCACGCCGACAACTTCGACGACGCCGTCGCCAAGCACCCCTTCATCCTCGTCGAGTTCTACGCCCCATGGTGAGCCCTCGCCTCTGCTATCTATTCTTGTGGATCCGAGGGGTTTAGATCGTGGTCGGTTTGGAGGGGTCTCAGATGCGTCAGTTACGGGCGACCGGGGATCTGGCTTTGGTGATCGGTGCGTCTGGATCGCCGATTCCTCTGTAGTTTTGGTTGGATTTGAAGTTCCTTGAGGGTTTAAAGGTTGTTGGGTTGGGGTTCCTGTTGGGATTCCACCGCGTCCAACTTTATTATACTGTAACTATGTATTCAGATTCCGTCTGTTCGGCTTGTCTCAGTACAATCTCACTTAGTCTGGTCTGAATTTCGTCAAAGTCGTTGCTAATTCTTTAAAAATTGATTTGTTTCAGGTGTGGACACTGCAAGAGCCTGGCACCAGAGGTAATTCGTCTGCATCCTTGGACCACTTACTTAGCACTAGTGTTATATGCTGAATGGATTGATCTCATTCGTTGATGTGTGCTGTTGCAGTATGAGAAGGCGGCCCAACTGTTGAGCAAGCACGACCCAGCGATCGTCCTTGCTAAGGTTGATGCCAACGATGAGAAGAACAAGCCGCTTGCGGGCAAGTACGAGGTCCAGGGCTTCCCTACCCTCAAGATCTTCAGGAATGGCGGAAAGAACATCCAGGAATACAAGGGCCCCAGGGAGGCTGAGGGAATTGTTGAGTACTTGAAGAAGCAGGTTGGCCCTGCTTCCAAGGAGATAAAGGCGCCTGAAGATGCCACTTACCTTGAAGACGGCAAGATCCACGTTGTAAGCTTCTTATTTTGCCTGTTCTTACTTTCGTCATATAGCCATGTTTGATGTTCTATGGCTGCTGACTAAGCAATCATGGCAATTGTATAGGTTGGTGTCTTCACGGAATTCAGCGGCACTGAATTTACAAACTTCCTTGAGCTTGCTGAGAAGCTGCGGTCTGATTATGACTTTGGCCACACCGTGCATGCCAACCATCTCCCACGTGGTGATGCAGCAGTGGAGAGGCCATTGGTTAGGCTATTCAAGCCATTTGATGAGCTCGTTGTTGACAGCAAGGTTACACTCTGCTCGCTCTGTGAACTAATCGTTACTCCCTCTGTTCATATTAGTTATTGCTGTTTTTGTACAATTTAGTCACAACTAATATGGAACAGAGGGGGTGTTTTTCTTTGTTCTTCTTACTTCATACAGATTACTGAGTATTAACATAGTGATGTGACATTTTGCAGGATTTTGATGTTTCTGCTTTGGAGAAATTCATTGATGCTAGCAGCACCCCGAAAGTTGTTACTTTTGACAAGAACCCTGACAACCATCCTTACCTCTTGAAATACTTCCAGAGCAATGCTCCCAAGGTAATGACTGACACAACTTGCTTCTAGAATGCTTTATCATTTTTCTTTATTGTATGAGTTCTGTATAGTTGACTAATTTCTACTATATGCTTAGTCAGTTAGGTCTATGCCTCATGTTTGTAACTAATGAGGCCATAATGTTTATCACTGTATGTTGTTTTGATAGACAGATGATTACTGCTGTATATTTTTGTTGATTATCAGCCCAACTCTTGGTGTGTACAAAAAACTTATGCAATCCAATGATGGTTGAATTTTCTTGAACATGTTGACATAAATGGTTGATTAGTATAATCTAGTCACGTTTTGGCGCAAGTCTTTGAATTGGGCAGTTAGTTCCTTCAACATTCATTCATCCTGTACATTGAAGAAATCATCTTGCAATGAATTTGTTCAGCGCATTTGGAGGATTACTAGTGTATTTAGCTTTGTTAGCCTTTTGGATCTTTGTGTTTTCTTTCATGGCTGTTGTACCTGAAAGGTCCTCTTCAGAACCATAGATGTAATGATTGTTTGAGAAGCACAATGCCATCTTTGGTGTTTTCAGTGCTTTGTGTGTAAAAACAGTTCAAATATATGCTTCCAGTGGTAAAGTTGCTTAGAGCATTAGCCTTTTCATTGTTTTTTAGTTATTGGTTACTCATTATTTGTCACTTCTGTTCTCTGACATCAAATGGTATGCAGGCCATGCTCTTTTTGAACTTCTCCACTGGACCGTTTGAGTCCTTCAAATCAGCCTACTATGGTGCTGTAGAGGAGTTCAGTGGCAAGGATGTGAAGTTCCTTATTGGTGACATTGAAGCGAGCCAAGGCGCCTTCCAGGTTGATTGATTGTTTCCCTTTCTATTTCTTTACATTGTTATCCATACTGTTGTTTTTTCCTTGGTGCTAACAGATTTTTCTTTGAAACATAGTACTTTGGGCTGAAAGAGGATCAGGCACCACTTATCCTCATTCAAGACAGTGACTCGAAGAAGTTTTTGAAGGAACAGGTTGAGGCTGGCCAAATTGTTGCTTGGTTGAAGGATTACTTTGTAAGTAGCCATTCCTTGTTTCCCTTGGTTGTAGGACTACAACCTTATTTGTTTGATCCCATGTAATCTCTTCAGCAATTTCATTAGTGTTCATTCGTATTGTAGGATGGCAAATTGACACCATTCAGGAAGTCCGAGCCTATTCCTGAGGCCAACAATGAGCCTGTGAAGGTAGTTGTGGCTGACAACATTCACGACGTGGTCTTCAAATCTGGCAAAAATGGTATTCATCTTTTTTGTCCTTGCTGGATTAAGCTAGTTGTAGCAAGTGACTGCGATTCCTTCTAAGTGAAACAATGGTCTTGTATGACCTTGGTGAAGTCTTCCTGTAAGTATGCGCTCATTGGTTTGCCACCTTATATTGCAGTTCTTATCGAGTTCTATGCACCCTGGTGCGGACACTGCAAGAAGCTAGCACCCATCCTCGACGAGGCAGCTGCCACCCTTCAAAGCGAAGAGGACGTTGTGATTGCCAAGATGGTAATATTTGTTGCCCTCTCCGTCGTTCCAGTTCCAGCAACGAAATACAACTTACCTAACCACTGTTTCTCAACCTTGTCCACAGGACGCTACCGCGAATGACGTTCCCGGCGAGTTTGATGTCCAGGGTTACCCCACCCTCTACTTCGTCACTCCTAGCGGGAAGAAGGTCTCGTATGAGGGCGGCAGGACGGCCGACGAGATTGTCGACTACATCAAGAAGAACAAGGAGACTGCCGGGCAGGCGGCAGCGGCGGCGACCGAGAAGGCAGCGGAACCGGCTGCCACCGAGCCTCTGAAGGACGAGCTCTGAGCATCAGTCTTGCTAGCAGCAGACAGGTAGAGGAGGGGGAAACATGTTTTGGCAAGGCAGCTTCCAACGCCAGATTTTGCGAGGGGGGGACGAGAGTTGGTTGTTGGATGTGTTGGCCCCGGTTTTGCCTGATACTGTATCCCGTTGCGAGAAATACTGTAACAAATCCATCAGTGGTGTACCTAGTTAAATTATCGAGAAGTGACATTAGAAATGGTCTGTGGAGAGCTCTGGTAATAAACGGTGCTACTGTGCCTGGTAGAATTATCATGCATGTCAGCATGTGTTACGCTTACTGTGTTTTTAGACGTTTTACAGGTTTCAGATCACCAGTTGTGGAGACTAATCTTCCTCTGCCGGGTCGCCTGAAACATGCACAAGGAAACAAGCATAAGATCCGGAAGAAAACCAGTCACAACAAATAAGATCCGGAAGAAAACAGTGTTGGGCCCTTTTTAACAAGCGCCACCCATATGCGTTGGGAAGATGGACTCCTACATCGACGCTACTCCCTCTGTTCGGGTCCGGGTTTTTAGACCCAAAGACAACTTCTCTTGGACCAAGACAGTTTTTAAACCTAAAGATAACTTTTCTTAGATCAAGACACATAGTAATTTACGCACATTAATTCTTTCATTCCATTCATAATGCACTTTCTCACTGCAGCCAAAGATAACTTCTCTTAGACCAAGACACGGTAATAGATAACTTCTCTTAGACCAAGACACAGTAATTTGTGCACATTAATTCTTTCATTTCACTCACAATGCACTTTTTCACTATAGCCAATGAAAAAGCACGCATAAAGTGTATTAATTTTCCATGACACAACAATAATGACTTTCAATGCAACTAATCAAATGATTGTATTCATGCATCTTTCTAAAGTGCGACCAAGAGGCCTAATAAATCCAGACGGAGTACTTCCATAATTAATTTTTTTAATTGTCTAAGCACCCGAACAAGCGCTCTTGCATTGTAGATGCCCTTAGAGCATCTTCAACTGCCGCACAAAATTTTTACGCCCAATAAAAGTTTTAGCGCGCCACGGTAGATTTTTAATGTGCCGGGACCAACATTATCCAAAAAGCAGACGGTGCAAATTATGAAGCGTGTATAATCCGGAGCCGAAAATATGCTGCGCGTGATAGCGTTTTTCAGCGCCACCCTAAATCTTTTAGCGCTACAACATCTGCTGGAGCTGTTCGGCGCCAGAAAACAACTTTTTTAGTGCGCGGAGCTTTTTTTGGGCGCCTGTTGAAGATACTTTTACACGCGTAGGGAAGTTGGGTACAAATTTAACCATAAGGGAAGGAATTTCTTGTTTCTTCGAGTAAGTGAAATATTAAAGTAAAATTATTAAAAGTAAAAGGCAGAAAGAAAATAAGATTGAAATGTCCAGCTTGGGTATGAATCTCATACAAGTTATGAGATGTAGAAGTGGTTGGTCAATTAAAGTGTAGTTCTTAGCAAATATGATCAATTTTTTGATCACCGATTCTTCAGTATTGCGGTTAAAAGGTTAATCTCCTATGCTCAGTGCTGCCAGACGCTGGACTAATTTGGATTGCTTGACGGAGCATCCGTACCGGCTCACCGTGGAGTTAGGGACATCTTTCGCGAGGATATAAACGGGTTGTTCTTTGCGGACCTCTCAACATTGAGAATTTGAAGTCGACAAACATCAAGAGGATATCCACTATGGTTAAGGCATCGGCCGGAGCAATGTGGGCTACATGAGCCTCGCCGCGAGTGGTACACCACCCACATCCTCATAATCTTCCATATCATCCAAGGTGGTTAAACCTTATAAAAGAACATGGCACGATCGATACAGTCGACTAGAGCAGGGTGAATAGAAGATTACAAATTTTAAGCTTAATTACCAATTTTAAGGATAAGTGGATTACCCTAGATATGCAACCAGTGAAGACAAGAAAAGATTAATAAGTGAGTCGATGATGCAGATTTTATCCCCAAGTCCACACTTGGAGCGGTGCCGGAGCCAAGGGACCGCCACCGAAGGTTTACCGTACTCTCCTCGAGTCACCCTTAACAGATGAGCCTTGAACCACTCGGGGTTGGTCTTGAAGGTGACCACCACACACTTGCATACGTCTTCGCAGCACACAAGTAAGAAAGCTTCCCAAGGAACCTCTAACTGTCTAGGAGCCCAAGCCCAAAGGGTAACAAGTTGATGAAGTTGAACGAGTTGGGAAATCAGAAAGGTTTGGTAAGAATGTAGATTGGGTGAATCTTCTCCAATCCCCAAAGAATCAGAGTGTTTGGATGGACGGGGATGGAGATCTCAAGCTTGGAAGATTAGAGTTGAAGATGGAATAAAAGGGGTATATGATATGTCTCCGTCGTATCTATAATTTTTGATTGTTCCATGCCAATATTATACAACTTTCATATACTTTTGGCAACTTTTTATACTATTTTTGGGACTAACATATTGATCCAGTGCCCACTCCTGTTTGTTGCATGTTTTTTGTTTTGCAGAAAATCCATATCAAACGGAGTCCAAACGGGATAAAAACTTACAAAGATTTCTTTGGAATATATGTGATTTTTGGGAAGAAGAATCAACGCGAGACGATGCCCGAGGGGGTTACGAGGCAGGGGGGCGCGCCCCTGACCCTCGTGGCCACCCCGTAAGGCGGTTGGTGCCCTTCTTTCGCCGCAAGAAAGCCAATATCCGGATACAAATCATGTTAAAATTTCAGCCCAATCGGAGTTACGGATCTCCGGGAATATAAGAAACGGTGAAAGGCCAAAATCTGGAACGCAGAAACAGAGAGATACAGAGAGACAGATCTCTCGGAGGGGCTATCGCCCCTCCGCCGCCATGGAAGCCATGGATCAGGGGGTAAACCCTTCTCCCATCTAGGGAGAAGGTCAAGGAAGAAGAAGAAGAAGAAGAAGGGGGGCTCTCTTCCCCTCTCTCCCGGTGGCGCCAGAACGCCGCCGGGGCCATCATCGTGTGACAGCAATCTACACCAACACCTCTGTCATCTTCACCAACATCTTCATCACCTTCCCCCATCTATCTATAGCGGTCCACTCTCCCACAACCCGCTGTACCCTCTACTTGAACATGGTGCTTTATACTTCATATTATTATCCAATGATGTGTTGCCATCCTATGATATCTGAGTAGATTTTCGTTGTCCTATCGATAATTGGTGAATTGCTATGATTGGTTTAATTTGCTTGTGGTTATGTTGCTGTCCTTTGGTTCCCATAATATGAGCGCGCACGTGGATCACACCATAGGGCTAGTTGTATGTTGATAGGACTATGTATTGGAGGGCAAGAGTGACAGTCGCTTCAACCTAGCATAGAAATTGATGCATACGTGATTGAAGGGGGACCAATATATCTTAATGCTATGGTTGGGTTTTACCTTAATGAACGTAGTAGTTGCGGATACTTGCTAATAGTTCCAATCATAAGTGCATAGAATTCCAAGTCATGGATGACATGCTAGCAGTGGCCTCTCCCACATAAAACTTGCTATCGGTCTAGTAAAGTAGTCAATTGCTTAGGGACAATTTCGCAACTCTAACCACCACCTTTTCACACTCGCTATACTAACTTTATTGCTTCTTTACCTAAAACAGCCCCTAGTTTTTATTTACGTACTCTTTATATTCTTGCAAACCTATCTCGTTAGACCTAGAAAGTACTTCTAGTTTTATACTTGTTCTAGGTAGAGAGAAAGTTAAGCGTGCGTAGAGTTGTATCGGTGGTCGATAAAACTTGAGGGAATATTTGTTCTACCTTTAGTTCCTCGTTGGGTTCGACACTCTTACTTATCGAAAGAGGCTACAATTGATCCCCTATACTTGTGGGTTATCAAGACCTTTTTTATGGCGCCGTTGCCGGGGAGTTATGGCGTGGGGTGAATATTCTCGTGTGTGCTTGTTTGCTTTATCACTAAGTAGTTTTTATTTTGTGCTCTTGTTTTCTATCTTTAGTTATGGTTAGGAAACGCAAAATACCAAAAAAATTAGTTGTACCTACTACACCAATGGTTGAAGAACCACTCAAAATTTATCACACTCCTGAAGCATTTTACTTGGATCATCTTCGATCCCTATGTGCCCATGCTGAAACCCCAACTAGCTTAGTTGAGGGCAAATCTTTAGATGAGCATGCTTGTTATATGCGACATCGCTTATCTCAAAAAGGGAAACTTTTATTGGATCAAATTCATCATTTGTAGTGCTATGCTTGGAATTTATGTGAAATATATGATTGTACTTGTTGTTCTAAATACCCTAAGAAACACCTTCCTTACCAATGTGAGTTTAGTGATAATGGAATCGTATCTTCGTTTACTAAAGGTGTTTATAATTACTATGATGTTCAACAAATTAAAGAATTTGTTACTTTTAGGGGTACTTGTGAAATTGCTTTTTTTTATTGAAGAGTGTGATACTACTCTACAAATCTGAAAATTTGGCCATACTTAAATATTGCTACGATAATTATGATTCTAATCGTTATATTAAATATTGAGGACTCCCCCGCTGTCCAAGAAGAGACTAATAGTTTGCAGGAGTCTATGGAAAAAGAAATTAATGACATTGTGAGCTCATTGGATGAAAAAGATGAGGAGGAGAGCGAAGAATAAAAGGAGGAAGAGCGGATTGATCACCCGTTCCAACCATCTGAGAGTAACCATTTATCCCATACATTGTTTAATTTCTCTTCAAATTTACCGAAGGATGAATGCTATGATGATTGTTATGATCCTGTTGATTCTTTTGAAATATCCCTTTTTGATGATGCTTGTTATGCTTGTGGCCAAGATGCCAATATGAATTATGCTTATGGAGATGAACTTGCTATAGTTCCTTATATTAAACATGAAATTGTTGCTATTGCACCCACGCATGATAGTCCTATTATCTTTTTGAATTCTCCCGACTACACTATATTGGAGAAGTTTGCCCTTATTAAGGATTATATTGATGGGATGCGTTTCACTACTACACATGATGATTTTGATAGATATAATATGCATGTGCTTGCTGCTCCTACTTGTAATTATTATGAGAGGGGAACTACATCTCCGCCTCTCCATGTTTCCAATATGATAAAATTGCAAGAAACTGTTTATACTATGCATTGGCCTTTACTATGTGTGCATGAATTGTTCTTTTATGACATGCCGATGCATAGGAAGAGAGTTAGACTTCGTTGTTGCATGATATATCTTACTTTGTTCTCACTACCAAATCACAAATCATTGTTAATTAAAATTGGCTTTGATATACCTTGGGATCCGGGTGGATCCATTACTTGAGCACTATATGCCTAGCTTAATGGCTTTAAAGAAAGCGCTGCCAGGAAGACAACCCGGAAGTTTTAGAGAGCCATTTATTTCTGTTGTGTGCTTTTATAAATTTTACAAACAAAAAAAATAAAGAGGGGAACCTAAAACTTTTTCAAAAAGAAAAGTGAAAATAAGAAAGACGAGCATTGTTAAAGTGGAAGCTAGCCTTGAACTTTGTTCATGCCCATGGAAACTTTATGACCCTTGATTACAGAAACTTTTCAATAAAAATAATTATCCCCTTGTACAAATCCATTGTATCATAAAAATAATGTGCCAAGATTTGCCTTTAGGATGTTTACTTTGCTTGTTGGTTTGTGCGATGCAAAACAGAAACTTTGGCTGTAGTGCGCGATTTTACATTTTTTACTGGAACGTCAAACGGTTCTGAAACTTTTTGCACTATCTTTCTATACAATTTTTTTATTGTTTCTATTTTTTCAGATTTTTTGGAGTACTAGAAGTATGGTGAATGTTCAGATTACTACAGACTGTCTTGTTTAAGACAGATTCTGTTTTTGATGCATTGTTTGCTTGTTTTGATGAAACTATCGATTTCTATCAGTGGATTAAGCCATGGAGAAGTTATATTACAGTAGCTAAAGTGCAAAAACAAAATATGAATTGATTTGCAATAGTACTTAGAGTAGTGATTTGCTTTATTATGCTAACGGATCTTACCGAGCTTTCTGTTGAGTTTTGTGTGGATGAAGTGATCAAAGATCGAGGAGGTCTCGATATGAGGAGAAGGAGGAGAGGAAAGAGCTCAAGCTTGGGGATTCCCAAGGCACCCCAAGTAAATATTTAAGGAGACTCAAGCGTCTAAGCTTGGGGATGCCCCGGAAGGCATGCCATCTTTCTTCAACAAGTATCGGTATATTTTCGGATTCATTTCGTTCATGTCATATGTGCAAATCTTGGAGCATCTTTTGCATTTAGTTTTCACTTTTCTTTGATGCACCATGCTGGTATGAGATAGTCCAGGGTTGATTTATAGAATGCTCTTTGCACTTCACTAATATCTTTTGAGTATGTCTTTATAGAATGCTTCACTTATATCATTTGAAGTTTGTATTGCCTGTTTCCCTACACATAGAAAACCGCCATTTGTAGAATGCTCTTTTGATTTACTTATATTTGGTAGAGCGTGGGCATATATTTTTTAGAAAGAATTAGAACTCTCTTGCTTCACTTATATCTATTTAGAGAGTTGACAGGAATTGGTCATTCACATGGCTAGTCATAAAATCCTACATAAAACTTGTAGATCACTGAATATGATATGTTTGATTCCTTGCAATAGTTTTGCGATATAATGATGGTGATATTAGATTCATGCTAGTGGGTAGTTGTGGATTGTAGAAATACTTGTGTTGAAGTTTGTGATTCCCGTAGCATGCACGTATGGTGAACCGTTATGTAACGAAGTTGGAGCATGAGGTATTTATTGATTGTCTTCCTTATGAGTGGCGGTCGGGGACGAGCGATGGTCTTTTCCTACCAATCTACCCCCTAGGAGCATGCGCGTAGTAATTTTTTTCGATGACTAATAGATTTTTGCAATAAGTATGTGAGTTCTTTATGACTAATGTTGAGTCCATGGATTATACGCACTCTCACCCTTCCATCATTGCTAGCCTCTTTGGTACCGTGCATTGACCTTTCTCACCTTGAGAGTCGGTGCAAACTTCACCGGTGCATCCAAACCCTGTGATATGATACGCTCTATCACACACAAGCCTCCTTATATCTTCCTCAAAACAGCCACCATACCTACCTATCATGGCATTTCCATAACCATTCCGAGATATATTGCCATGCAACTTCCATCATCTTCATATACATGACTTGAGCATCATTGTCATATTGCTTTGCATGATCGTAAGATAGCTAGCATGATGTTTTCATGGCTTGTCCATTTTTGATGTCATTGCTATGCTAGATCATTTCACATCCCGATACACCACCGGAGGCATTCATATAGAGTCATATCTTTGTTCTAGTATCGAGTTGTAATATTGAGTTGTAAGTAAATAAAAGTGTGATGATCATCATTATTAGAACATTGTACCATGCGAGGTTATCAAAATAAAAGTGGCTAGAGAAGCCCCCCCCCCCAAAAAAAAGAGAGGCCAAATAAGCCTACAAAAAAAGAGAAAAAAAATTAAAAATAAAAAAAATAAAAAATGAGAGAAAAGAGAGAAAGGACAATGTTACTATCCTTTTACCACACTTGTGCTTCAGAGTAGCACCATGTTCTTCATATAGAGAGTCTCTTGAGTTATCACTTTCATATACTAGTGGGAATTTTCATTATAGAACTTGGCTTGTATATTTCAACGATGGGCTTCCTCAAGTGCCCTAGGTCTTCATGAGCAAGCAAGTTGGATGCACACCCACTTAGTTTCAGTTTGAGATTTCATACACTTATAGCTCTAGTGCATCTGTTGAATGGCAATCCCTACTCCTTGCATTGACATCAATTGATGGACATCTCCATAGCCCGTTGATTAGCCGCGTTGATGTGAGACTTTCTCCCTTTTTGTCTTCTCCACACAACCTCCACCATCATATTCTATTCCACCTATAGTGCTATATCCATGGCTCACGCTCATGTATTGCGTGGAAGTTGAAAAGGTTTGAGAACATCAAAAGTATAAAACAATTGCTTGGCTTGTCATTGGGGTTGTGCATGATTTGAATGCTTTGTGTGGTGAAGATGGAGCATAGCCAGACCATATGATTTTGTAGGGATAACTTTCTTTGGCCATGTTATTTTGAAAAGAGATGATTGCTTTATTAGTATGCTTGAAGTATTATTATCTTAATGTCAAATGATAGACTATTGCTTTGAATCACTCATGTCTTAATATTCATGCCATGATTAGATTAGATTACATGATCAAGATTATGCTAGGTAGCATTCCACATCAAAAATTATCTTTTTTATCATTTACCTACTCGAGGATGAGCAGGAATTAAGCTTGGGGATGCTGATACGTCTCCGTCGTATCTATAATTTTTGATTGTTCCATGCCAATATTATACAACTTTCATATAATTTTGGCAACTTTTTATACTATTTTGGGACTAACATATTGATCCAGTGCCCAGTGCCAGTTCCTGTTTGTTGCATGTTTTTTGTTTTGCAGAAATCCATATCAAACGGAGTCCAAACGGGATAAAAACTTACATAGATTTTTTTGGAATATATGTGATTTTTGGGAAGAAGAATCAACGCGAGATGATGCCCGAGGGGGCCGCGAGGCAGGGGGCGCGCCCCTGACCCTCGTGGCCACCCCGTAAGGCGGTTGGTGCCCTTCTTTCTCCGCAAGAAAGCCAATATCTGGATACAAATCGTGTTAAAATTTCAGCCCAATCAGAGTTATGGATCTCCGGGAATATAAGAAACGGTGAAAGGCCAAAATCTGGAACACAGAAACAGAGAGACATATCCAATCTCGGAGGGGCTCTCGCCCCTCCACCGCCATGGAGCCATGGACCAGGGGGTAAACCCTTCTCCCATCTAGGGAGAATGTCAAGGAAGAAGAGGAAGGGGGGCTCTCTCCCCCTCTCTCCCGGTGGCGCCGGAACGCCACCCGGGCCATCATCATGTAACGGCGATCTACACCAACACCTCTATCATCTTCACCAACATCTTCATCACCTTCCCCCATCTATCTACAGCGGTCCACTCTCCCGCAACCCGCTGTACCCTCTACTTGAACATGGTGCTTTATGCTTCATATTATTATCCAATGATGTGTTGCCATCCTATGATGTCTGAGTAGATTTTCGTTGTCCTATCGGTAATTGGCGAATTGCTATGATTGGTTTAATTTTCTTGTATTTATGTTGCTGTCCTTTGGTGCCCATCATATGAGCGCGCGCGTGGATCACACCATAAGGTTAGTTGTATGTTGATAGGACTATGTATTGGAGGGCAAGAGTGACAGTCGCTTCAACCTAGCATAGAAATTGATGCATACGGGATTGAAGGGGGACCAATATATCTTAATGCTATGGTTGGGGTTTACCTTAATGAACATTATTAGTTGCGGATGCTTGCTAATAGTTCCAATCATAAGTGCATAGAATTCCAAGTCAGGGATGACATGCTAGCAGTGGCCTCTCCCACATAAAACTTGCTATCGGTCTAGTATAGTAGTCAATTGCTTAGGGACAATTTCGCAACTCTTACCACCAGTTTTCCACACTCGCTATACTAACTCTATTGCTTCTTTACCTAAAACAGCCCCTAGTTTTTATTTACGTACTCTTTACATTCTTGCAAACCTATTTCGTTACACCTACAAAGTACTTCTAGTTTTATACTTGTTCTAGGTAAAGAGAACGTCAAGCGTGCGTAGAGTTGTATCGGTGGTCGATAAAACTTGAGGGAATATTTGTTCTACCTTTGGCTCCTCGCTGGGTTCGACACTCTTACTTATCGAAAGAGGCTACAATTGATCCCCTATACTTGTGGGTTATCAGTATACCCCTACAGATCAAAGTTGTTTGGGAGCTATCTGAGAGGGCCGGGCATCAGGGTTCAAGGACCCCGGGCACTCGGACTACACCAGGATAGGGAAGTGGGGAGCTCCAGGCACTCGGGGGGTCCAGGACCCCAGGCACCTAGACCACCCAGAGGTTCACACCCTACTCCGGGCACCCGGGGGTCCACGTTCCCCGAGCACCCGGACCACACAGTGGTGGGTGGTTTCTTCCTGATGACTCTGGGGCACCTCGAGGTCCATGACCCCGAGCACCCTTGGTAAGACCATTGTGTCCTTGAAAAAATCCCTTCATATAGGTGGCATTTTCAGGAAAGCAAAGTGTATATGAGTGAAATGAGTTTCCCAACTCCCTAATCTCAGCAACTCGTCTTAATAGTAAAGTTTCTTTCTATGACTCAAAATCAACCAATTTTTTTTCGAGGCACCAAAGAACGCCACCTTTTATCCTTTTTGAATAGGGGGTTACCGAAGTCCGTAGACACATACGAGATACCATTGTCGTGAGATAAACTTGACAACCAACATTAGATCTCGTTAATCCTATTGTTATCAACACCAAAATAGTATTTGAGTGTCAATGTACTTTTAGTGTGGCTTTGCAGCAATGATGGTGTGATGTTGTGGGGGATCTCGTAGTGCTGTGTAGCAGGGCGGTGGGGCTTTGCCCTTCCGATGTCAGTTCTTGGGTCATGGCGCCTAGTTTTGTAGGTGGCCGACGTCTACTCACAGGGAGCGTACAACACCCGACAATGAGGCCATCCCTTCCTCTGCGAGTGTTGTGACGGCGATGCAGCTTCTTCTGTGAGGTGTTGCGGTGATACAGAGTGAACCAACATGGACATTGTGCCCCATTCCAACTGGCATGGATGCATGCGTGCGATGATCCAGATGAAGTCATGCTCGTCTTTGGTGGGTGCCAGCGGTGACGACGCCTATGGGTCTCGCTTTTCCTCCTTGGAGGTATTGTTGTGGCCTGTCATTCAGATCAACGATGGTGATGTCCTCAATGTTGTTCCTTCTTTAGGAGCATTGCTTTTTTGGAGACACGACTTGGGGGTCCTAGTTTGTGTTGCTGTGGTGCTCATTGTTGTATTGAATTGTTCGTCAGGGCGCTATGTACACCGTCGCGGGTGAGTCCAAGACGATGACTTTCTCGGGGCTTCCTGAGTCCCGCCACCCACCTGCCAACTCTTTTAGGCAATCAAGGTGGTTGGTGCTGTTGAAAATATGAGCAAATTACTACGAGATTTAATCTGAATAAACAGAAGATAAATCATGACAGCACTAGCAGAGATTAAACTAATCATGCGAACTAGCATAGTAGATGAACATATCACATCTAGGGCACATACTAGAAATGTGAATTCTACCACGATCTCGAACAAGAGGGATAGAATCACATACGATGCAGCAGGAGCAGCACCGCCGACATTGATGTTGTTGCCCATGTCGTTGAGGATGAGGTTGCCGAGGTCGGGGAAGAAGTCGTCGTTGGCGAAGTCGTCGCTGCCAGCAGTCGCGCGAGTGCGCTCCCCAAAAACCTGATCGCTCTCTCCCGTACAGGATCACGAGAGGCGAGGTTCCGGAGGCCTGCTGTCCCTTCTCGCGGTGCACGCCAGAAGGAGGGATGGAGAAGACTTGTGTGGCGGCACAGCGATCTGGAACGGTGGTGTAAAACCATACGATGCGGTGGCGGCTAGGGTAGATGTCTGCCTGACTATATAATACAGCCCGGGTAGGTCGTGGAGAAAACCCCACGTCCAAGTAACAGCCCCACGACCCAAAAGGATCAGAAACAACTGAGTAATTAACGCGTCCATTAATTGTTAATTAATGACTTATTAATTATTCTTGAGCAGCAAAAATATAGAATACGTGCATAGATCTGTCCTCGGCTCGGCTCATTCCCGCAACCCGCAGCGCGTCTTGACGTGGCGAGGCGAGGAGGAGGAGGAGCATGTGTGTAGGTCTCCTCTTCTCATGCTCATACAAGTGGTAGAAGAGCTCACCTTATAAAAAGGTGCAACTCTCTCTCAACTTATGGGGTGGGACTAAACTTTAGTCTCACTCAGACCACTCACATGTGTGCATGAATGGGCCAAGAGAATTTCAGAATTTTAGTCGGGCTTTGGGCCAAAAGCCCACTAGCAAATTCCAACAATCCCCCACAAAGTCTCATTGACACATCTCATCATTTAGTTCCAAATCACTGTTTATATACCGATGCTCAGTGGAGACTATAAAGTTGAACTTCCACTTAGAGGTCTATGCTAGACTAGGTCACAACTTGAATAGTGGACTATGCCTTGAACTACAAGTTTTCTGCGAGACTAGTTTCACACAAATTCTTGACCGATACTGGGCTGCCGCAAGGCTTCCCCGCGGGTGGAGCGTATACGTCATACTCTAGGGCCTATCATGAATTTATTAGAGAGCACCCAATTCTCACAGACTCCGATGTTAACAGTCAAATTCATATAGGTGTGTTCCTCAGGAGATGCTCTGCAGGGTAACATCTCTGCTTACCCAAATAAGCCACTTGGAACACATTAAGATAAGTATCAACCTGCCATGCAGATCAGGAGTGTATTGCATCTTCACAGAGTGGGATAATTAACATAGGGATACTCTCCTCCCAGCTGACCAACAACTTGTCTCCCACTTCTACTTCACGGGATCTCCGATCACATAGAGTGGGTTACCACTGTGGACAACTCATGCGGTGGGTCTCAAACCCATCTCCATCGATGCATTATCTATCACATTACGTGATAAACCCTTTGTGAAGGATCTGCCAAGTTTTTCGATGTTTGGATATAATCCAACGTAATAACTCCGGAGTTCGTCAATTTTCTGACAGATTTTAGTCTCCTCTTCACATGCCTTGAGGACTTCATATAATCCTTAGAACTGTTTATCTTGACGATCACAGTTTGATTATCACAGTTCATTAGGATAGGGGGTATTGGTTTTTCAACCATAGGTAAGTCCATCAAGAGCTCACGAAGCCACTCTACTTCAATAATGGCAGTGTCTAATGCTGTCAGTTCTGCTTCCATAGTTGACCTTGTTAAGATGGCCTGCTTGCAAGACTTCCAGGAAACAACGCCACCACCAAGTGTAAAAACATAACCACTTGTGGCCTTAATCTCATCAGCATCAGATATCCAGTTTGAGTCACTATAACCCTCCAGTACCTTGGGATACTGAAAGAACATGCGATGCCCCCATGTTTGGTTTTGGTAATTTATGACAATCTCTCTGGACTAATGGTTGCCTTGAGTTATATTTGAAGGTTTTTGTCCATAGGCTTTTCTTGGAGTACATGTGTTGGTTTCAAGGAGAGTTTGTGTCGACCAAGGTGCTATTCAAGGAATTACCTAAACATTGGTCTTGTGAGAGGTTGATCAAGACTAAGTCAAAGAGTGAATCAAGTTGACCAACCCACAAAGCGTAGAAGATGTACCGAGAGGGATCAAGTGATCCCATGGTATGGTAAGCATTGTCAATTACGCTTTGTGTACTAACCCATGGTCTTCGTGAGGGTTCTTTGTGGGGTTAGGTTGTGGTGTGCGAGTTCAAGTGGAGCACCACGAAGAGATCAAATGCTTGAAGCTTGCTGTCCTTTATGGTGAAAATGGACCTCTGAAGATGTGCGGAAGAGTAGCTCACCCATAGTAGAGTATGGGGGAGCAATCAACTAGTCTTCATCGAGTCAACACAATCAAGAAAGGTTGTGGTGTGCAAGTTCAAGTGGAGCATCACGAAGAGATCAAATGCTTGAAGCTTGCCGTCCTTTGTGGTGACAATGGACTTGTGAAGATGTGCGGAAGAAAGGGGGAGCAATCAACTAGTCTTCATCGAGTCCAACACAATCAAGAAAGGTGGTCCAACTTGAGGAGAGTCAAGATCGTCATCATCTAGCTCAAGTGGACCATGTGCAAGGCAAAGGTTTGCCCTTGATAGGTTTTCTATTTTACCGGTCTCATGATGGTAGTTGGGAGACCGGGTTATAGGATCGATTGCCGTACTATCAAGGGGGGCTCTCGATGAGTAGCTTGATCGTATCGTTCGTAGAGAGCTCAAACCATTGCATCCTTGCATCATCTTTCTTGGTTCTTGTTTGGTTCTCTTTGTGAGTCTTAGAGCTTATGGTCATCTTGTTGACAAGCTTGAGTTCATCGAAAACGGAGTTCACTTGCATCTTCTATGATGTTTTCGATGTTGGAGGTTTTGCCGGTTCTTCTCGGTTGGAGGTTTCACTCCTCTTTTTGTTAGGCATACCTCCCCTGCCTCTTCTTACTATAACCAGTCGCTGTTTTGTTGCTACTCGTTGTCTTATTTCCAACAAGCTTGAGTTTGCTCAATTCGGAGCTCATATGCAGAAGTTATGGCAGTTCTTGTTTTCTTGAGTGTGGTTTGTGTCAGGGTCCCAGCGGTAGTACCGTGGTACCCAGCGGTAGTACCGCTGAGGGGTCTCAAGCGGCAGTACCGCTCCGCAGCGGTAGTACCGGCGTTGACTCCGCAGCAGTACTACCGCTGGCTTACCAGGTCCCTACCGCGTCGATTTGAGGCGTCTTTTTCTGTGTTGGATTGTGCGGTACCTCGCTGCGGCAGTAATGCAGCAGTACCGCTCCTTAGCGGCAGCACCGCCCTTCCTCCGCGGTAGTAGCGCCCGGTTCCCTCTTTCCCTTTCCCCTTCGTTCTGCGCGGCAGTACCGCCGAAGGGAGCGGTAGTACCGCTTAACCCAGCGGTAGTACCGCTGTCTCCTGCGGTACTACCGCCCCAAGGTTCATGTTTTGTTGCTCCTTTTCCCTGTTTCTTCCGCCTGAGCGGTAGTACCACTCATGGAGTGGTAGTACCGCTCGTGTGCGGGCTGAGCACATAACGGTTGGATTTCCCCCCTCCTATAAAAGGGGGTCTTCTTCCCTAATGAACCTTATCCTTTGAGCTCGTGTTCTTCCCCCATTGTTGACCTTCTTCGAGCTTGCTAACTCTCGATCCCTCCATGGATTCTTGCTAGTTTTTGAGGGAAAAGAGAGAGGAGATCTAGATCCACATTTCCACCAATCACTTTCTCCTCTATGTGAGGGGAACCCCTTGGATCTAGATCTTGGTGTTCTTTGTGTTCTCTTTCTTGTTCTTCCTCTCATTTTCCTCCCTAGCATTAGTTGCTTCGGTGGGATTTGAGAGAGAAGGACTTGGGCACTCGTGCCCTTGCCATTGCATTTGGTGCATCGGTTTGAGTTCTCCACGGTGATACGTGGAAGTTACAAGTTGAGAAGCTTATTACTCTTGGGTGCTTGGTACCCTTGAGCTTGTTCCTCTTGGGTGCTTGGGCGCCCTAGACGGTTGTTGGTGTTCGGAGCTCAATCATTGTGGTGTAAAGCTCCGGGCAAGCGTCGGGGTCTCCAATTAGGTTGTGGAGATCGCCCCGAGCAATTTGACGGGTTTCGGTGACCGCCCCCAAGGGTTGCCATTTGTACGGGTTCGGTGACCGCCCTCAAGGGTCCCTTAGTGGAATCACGACATCTTGCATTGTGCGAGGGCGTGAGGAGATTACGGTGGCCCTAGTGTCTTCTTGGGGAGCATTGTGCCTCCACACCGCTCCAAACGGAGATTAGCATCCGCAAGGGTGTGAACTTCGGGATACATCGTCATCTCCGCGTGTCTCGGTTATCTCTTACCCGAGCCCCTTTACTTATGCACTTTACTTTGTGATAGCCATATTGTTTCTTGTCATATATCTTGCTATCACATAGTTGCTTATCTTGCTTAGCATAAGTTGTTGGTGCACATAGGTGAGCCTAGTTGTTTTAGGTTTTGTGCTTGACAAATTAACCGCTAGGTTTATTCCGCATTTGTTAAAGCCTAAACCGTAATTATTTTAAAACGCCTATTCACCCCCCCTCTAGGCGACATCGACGATCTTTCAATTGGTATCAGAGCCTCGTCTCTCTTTATAGGGCTTAACCGCCTAGAGAGTAAGGATGTCGACTAGGGGTTTAGGATTCTCTGATACTCTTAGTTTCGATGGCACAAATTTTGATGTTTGGGTAATTCACATGCTTAATCTCTTTAGGGTCATGGACCCAAATTTAGAGCGAATTCTAGATATGGGTTTTTCTCCTCCAAAGGATCCCCAAATATTATCTTTAGAGGATGAGAAAAACTCTTATCTCAATGCTCAAGCTTCTAATGTGCTTTTCGATGCTTTGAGCAATGTAGTTATATTTCAACTCATGCCGTTCCGGGATGCTCATGAGTTGTGGACGAAGCTTCAAGATAAATATGGTGTGTCCAAGATTTGTGGGGATGACTGTTCTCCCTCCACCTCCGGTCGTATAGTCTTCTCAACTTCTTCTACTTCACCTACATGTGGTTTGCCACAAGGTAATGCTATGGTAAGTAGTGTTGGTCATTGCAATGATGATAGTATGCTTATTGTGGATGATCCTTCATCACTATCTTATTGCAATGATTCTTCTTTGGGCTTTAACACTTCGAGCACTCCAAATGTTTCACATGCTTGTGTTGATAGTCCTTGCATATCATGTATAAATTGCTTGACTAAATCTCATGATGATATGTGTACTATGTCTTGTTGCCATGATAAAAATACATATATTTCCTCGAATTGTTGTGCTAACAATGTAGAGGAAACCCAACACTACATGGAACAAGATGTGGTGTTTAATGGTGCTTCAAGGGATCCTACATCATCATCTATTGCTTTTTGCCTTATGACTAAGGCTTCAAAGGTATCTCCTACTTTGAAACCCAATATGTCTCTTTATGATGATGTTGATACTAACGATGATGAGGATAATGATGAAGAGAATGATAATGTTGCCTCCTTAAAAATTAAGGGGGAAATGGTTTTTAAAGCTCTTCATAAAAATAAAATTGCTCGTTCCAACTTCATGGAAATCATGTCCATTGCCATTGAGGGCAAGAAGTATATTGATGAGTTGGAATCTCGTCTTGAGGAGCATGAGGTCACCATTGATAAAATGGAAGGTTATGAGCGTGATTACGCTAATGAAATTGCGGACCTCTCTCAAGCTCTTGAACTTGAACAGACCACCAAGGAATCTCTTGAGGAGACTTTTGCTCTAGAATTATCTAGAGTGAGGGAATCTCGTGATAGAGCTCTTGAGGTGGCCAATGATTTTGAAACTAAAAATGAGGAGCTTGAAGTTGCACATGCTAAACTCCTTGAGGACTTTGAGCACCTCGAAAATGGCTCAAGGGTCATTAAGAGTGAGCTCATCAAACTCACCGAGTCTCATGCTCAACTTAAAGCTTCATATTCTAAAGAGCTTGCCAAGTTGTCTTCTCCTCTTGTTGCTAATGATGATGCTTGTGCTGCTAACTCTATCTCTTGTGAAGCATCCATTTTGAAGGAGAATGTTGAGCTTCGGGCTCAACTTGAGTTGCTATCTAGCAGTTATGGGAAATTGGAAGAAAACCATGAAAAGCTCTCAAGCTCTCATGATGATCTTCTAGTATCCCATAATAAGCTAAAGATAGCTCATGAGGCCATGATTTCTAAGGTAACATCTAGTGAGCCTCATGTGGATACTAGCACTACTTCTAGTCAAAATGCTATATTGCCATGTGCTAGTCCTTGTAATTCATCTACTCACAATGTTGGTACATCTTGTGATGAATTACTTTCCTTGCCTTATTGCTCTAACAATGAAGCTTATACTTCCTCTAGTACTTGTGTTGAGACTAACCATGTAGAGGAAATCAAAGAGCTCAAGGCCCAAGTCACTTCTTTGAAGAAAGACTTGGAAAAGAGTCATGAAGGGAAATCCACACTCAACAATATCTTGAGTGTGCAAAAATCCCCCAATGACAAAGGTGGACTTGGATTCAACTCCAACAAGAAGAAGAAGTTCAAGGTGAACAAAAAGAAGGGCCAAGAACAAGTCAAGAATTTGGCCAAGATTGCTTGCTTCAAGTGCAAAGTAGAAGGGCATCATGTTAGATCTTGCCCATTAAAGAAGAAGCCCATTAGTGACAAGCAACAAGGGAAGCGGCCACAAGTGCATTCGCATGCTCAACCTCAAGTTGAAGAAAGGCATCTTCCCAAGAAGACTCAAGCTAATGCTTCTCAAGTTGAGAAATCAAGTGAGAAGAAAGTGAAGAGTAGACGTTGCTACCTATGTCGTGAGAAAGGTCACCTCGCTTCTTCATGCACTAGTGGTAACTTATCCAACCCAATTATTATTGATGATGTCTATTCTCTTGGGAAAGATAAGGTTGACAATGTGGTTGCCAAGTTTGTTGGTACTCAAAGTGGTTTGAAGCAAAGAACCATTTGGGTAGCCAAGCCTATTGTGACTAACCTCTTAGGACCCAACTTGGTTGGGGACCAAATAGCTCATAATTGATCAATAGGTGTTGTTGGAGGTCATTGGAGACTTGGCTACATTATGAAGAATTAAGGGACTTCATCATTCTTATTGTCTCAAGCCAAGTCATTCGGATTATCAAGTTTCTATCTTATATCCAATGTTCCTCCTTGCGGTAACTCGTGCTTAAATTGTTTACATTGAAAGTTACTTGCCCCTTTGCATGTTTGGCTTTGTTCCTTGCATGTGTTTGTATATGTTGTGCTTCCAACTTGATTATCTTGAGCAATCAAGTATGTGTGTGTTGGTTTGCACATCATGTACATGTGTGTCGTTAGTTGAGCCTTTGTGCATCTTGGTCATATCTTAGTTGGCTCTTGTGAGAGATTAATGCAATATCCCATTGTGGGGGAGTGATGTGCTTTGTGCACCTCACAATCCTATAAATGTGTGTACATGAGGAATACCATCTAGTATTGATATTACAAGATTATCTAGTCGCTATGTGGTATGTCTTCTCATGAGAAATTCAAATTCTAAACAGTCCATTAATTATCTCTTGTTGGATCCTTTAATTGCCTCTTGTCTTTCTTTAATTGGTATCACATTATGGGGGAGTAATATGCTATGTGTATATTACTAGCCTAGAAAATGTGTATATTTGAGATATTGTCACCTAGAATTGATATTGTAACTTATCTTGTTCCTAGGTGGCATGTTAGCTCTACAAGATGCAATTTGCTTTTTGTTTGGTGTGAAGATGATGTCGGATGCCCTTGCTATCTACCACCGGGAACTATTTCCTTTTACTTCTTGTCTTTTGACAATTGGTACTCTCTTTTGTGGTAGAATTTTTTTGATCATCTTTACATTGGCTTTTGCTTTTTATTTGCCCTTTCTCTTGCCAAGGATTGTTTCAACTCCCTTTGTCTTCCATACCACTTGTGGATCTTGTTTATTTCTTGTTCTTGTCTAGTGTTTTCTAGATATAGTGAAAGTGGTGATCCCACCTTGTGCATTTTGTATTCAAATGCAAATTCTCTATAATGCACTAGTCTTGGGGGAGCTATCCTATTTTCTATAAAACTCTCATCTTGCGATCCTTATCAAGTGTGTGTTGGTGGAAGGCAAGCTGTTTTCGTTTTGGTACTTTATGCCATCATGAAACTTTGTAGAGAGCTTGGTTTGTTTGGAACCATCCTCTCTTTTGGGAGTTTGATGTCTCTTATTTGAGTATATCAATGGATATCTCATTCCTTGTTGTATCCATTATGGATACCCTCCAAGTGATGATTTATTCGTTTGGTATCTTTTCTTCACTTGGTTTTTCTTTGTCTTTTGGTATCGGTTCTTGAAAGTCTTGAGCATGCATATTAACTTCGTGTAGTATCTTTGGCATGCTTTCTTTCTTTGACCCAATATATAGGGGAAACTCCACCAAGTCTCAAATTGGATGAGATGTGCATGAAATTTATTTTCGTATCTATGTGCACATATTTATGTGGAGTTTGTCCTATGTATTGTTGGTTCTCTAACTCTTTGGTCCCATTGAGTTTGGGTACCATTTTGTTTGTGTTGTTGTTCTAGGAACAAGTGGAGATGCATTGGATGCTCGGCTCACTCACAAGGAAGGTGTTGTCACCATGTGCTTATTGGAGTCAAGCTAGGATGATCAATGAACTACTTTGTACCTTCAATTGGTATCTACTACATCCTTCCAATGTTATCTCGGTAACAAGTATCTTCATATACTTCATGCACACATTTCTTGCATCAACCTTGTGTAGGTTGCATCTTAGCATGATTTTCATTCCATCTTGTGATACTTGTTTCCTTTCTCAAAGCATCTCAACGATGATCTCATGTTGCTAGTTGTGATATCTTTGATAGTTGTGTAGTAGGAATTCATTTGTATACAATAAGACTATATCTAGCCATGTGCTATGCTTTCAAGCAAATATCTTATTGGTATATTTATGATTTCCTTATGGATATCTCGTTCCTCGTGTTGCAACTATTTCGGGTGTACATCCTTCTTTGTAGATATATATCATCATGATTTCGTCTACCTAGAATCTTATACACTTGAGAAAAGTTGCATATCTAGTTGATATCCTTTCTTTCATGACCACCTTGTCTTTCTTATGTTATTTCATTGGTGGCTCCATGAAAGCTTTTGCCTTGAGTGCGTGTCTTATCTCGTCGCATCTTGATGCACTCTTGTGTGGTGAAGATTATTTTTTGTCATGCTTATCTTTACGAGGCTTTTTGCCATATTAATTGGTATCCCTCGTCTTGATGAGGCTTTCATCTTCTATCTTCACCACGGGTTGTCACAAGCATAGGTTCTTCATATGCTTATTAGTAAGCTTGTGAACCCATTTAATTGTTGTGTGTGGGAATGATAGGCCTTGCACCGTGTTGTTGGGGAACGTAGTAATTTCAAATTTTTTTCCTACGCACACGCAAGATCATGGTGATGCATATCAACGAGGGGAGAGTGTGATCTATGTACCCTTGTAGACCGACAGCGGAAGCGTTAGCACAACGCGGTTGATGTAGTCGTACGTCTTCACGGCCCGACCGATCAAGCACCGAAATTACGACACCTCCGAGTTTTAGCACACGTTCAGCTCGATGACGATCCCCGGACTCCGATCCAGCAAAGCGTCGGGGAAGAGTTCCGTCAGCACGACGGTGTGGTGACGATCTTGATGTTCTACCGTCGCAGGGCTTCGCCTAAGCACCGCTACAATATTATCGAGGATTATGGTGGAAGGGGGCACCGCACACGGCTAAGAAAATGATCACGTGGATCAACTTGTGTGTCTATGGGGTGCCCCCTGCCCCCGTATATAAAGGAGTGGAGGAGGGGAGGGCCGGCCCTCTCTATGGCGCGCCCTAGGGGAGTCCTACTCCCACCGGGAGTAGGATTCCCCTTTTCCTAGTCCAACTAGGAGTCCTTCCATGTAGTAGGAGTAGGAGACAAGGAAGGGGAAGAGGAAAGAGAAGGAAGGAGGGGGCGCAGCCCCTCCCCCTAGTCCAATTCGGACTAGGCCTTGGGGGGGGGGGCGTGGCCTGCCTCTCCCTCTCCCCTAAAGCCCAATAAGGCCCATATACTTCTTCCCCCGTATTCCCGTAACTCCCCGGTACTCCGAAAATACCCGAACCACTCGGAACCTTTCTGATGTCCGAATATAGTCGTCCAATATATCGATCTTTACGTCTCGACCATTTCGAGACTCCTCGTCATGTCCCGATCTCATCCGGGACTCCAAACTCCTTCGGTACATCAAAACTCATAAACTCATAATATAACTGTCATCGAAACCTTAAGCGTGCGGACCCTACGGGTTCGAGAATAATGTAGACATGACCGAGACACGTCTCCGGTCAATAACCAATAGCGGAACCTGGATGCTCATATTGGCTCCCACATATTCTACGAAGATCTTTATCGGTCAGACCGCATAACAACATACGTTGTTCCCTTTGTCATCGGTATGTTACTTGCCCGAGATTCGATCGTCGGTATCTCAACACCTAGTTCAATCTCGTTACCGGCAAGTCTCTTTACTCGTTTCATAATACATCATCTCGCAACTAACTCATTAGTTGCAATGCTTGCAAGGCTTATGTGATGTGCATTACCGAGAGGGCCCAGAGATACCTCTCCGACAATCGGAGTGACAAATCCTAATCTTGAAATACGCCAACCCAACATGTACCTTTGGAGACACCTGTAGAGCTCCTTTATAATCACCCAGTTACGTTGTGACGTTTGGTAGCACACAAAGTGTTCCTCCGGCAAACGGGAGTTGCATAATCTCATAGTCATAGGAAATGTATAAGTCATGAAGAAAGCAATAGCAACATACTAAACGATCGGGTGCTAAGCTAAATGAATGGGTCATGTCAATCACATCATTCTTCTAATGATGTGATCCCGTTAATCAAATAACAACTCTTTTGTTCATGGTTAGGAAACATAACCATCTTCGATTAACGAGCTAGTCAAGTAGAGGCATACTAGTGACACTCTGTTTGTCTATGTATTCACACATGTATTACGTTTCCGGTTAATACAATTCTAGCATGAATAATAAACATTTATCATGATATAAGGAAATAAATGATAACTTTATTATTGCCTCTAGGGCATATTTCCTTCAGTCTCCCACTTGCACTAGAGTCAATAATCTAGTTCACATCGCCATGTGATTCAACACTAATAGTTCACATCACCATGTGATTAACACCCATAGTTCACATCGTCATGTGACCTATACCCAAAGGGTTTACTAGAGTCAGTAATGTAGTTCACATCGTTTATGTGATTAACACCCAAAGAGTACTAAGGTGTGATCATGTTTTGCTTGCGAGATAATTTTAGTCAACAGGTCTGTCACATACAGATCCGTAAGTATTTTGCGAATTCTATGTCTACAATGCTCTGCACGGAGCTACTCTAGCTAATTGCTCCCACTTTCAATATGTATCTAGATCGAGACTTAGAGTCATCCAGATCTGTGTCAAAACTTGCATCGACGTAACTTTTTACGACGAACCTTTTGTCATCTCCATAATTGAGAAATATTTCCTTATTCCACTAAGGATAATTTTGACCGTTGTCCAGTGATCTACTCTTAGATCACTATTGTACTCCCTTGCTTAACATAGTGTAGGGTATACAATAGATCTGGTACACAACATGGCATACTTTATAGAACCTATAGCTGAGGCATAGGGAATGAGTTTCATTCTCTTTCTATCTTCTGCCGTGGTCGGGCTTTGAGTCTTACTCAATTTCACACCTTGTAACACAGCCAAGAACTCTTTCTTTGACTGTTCCATTTTTGAACTACTTCAAAATATTGTCAAGGTATGTACTCATTGAAAAAACTTATCAAGCGTCTTGATCTATCTCTATAGATCTTGATGCTTAATATGTAAGCAGCTTCACCGAGGTCTTTCTTTGAAAAACTTCTTTCAAAACACTCCTGTATGCTTTGAAGAATAATTCTACATTATTTCCGATCAATAATATGTCATTCACATATACTTATCAGAAATGCTGTAGTGCTCCCACTCACTTTCTTGTAAATACAGGCTTCACCGCAAGTCTGTATAAAACTATATGCTTTGATCAACTTATCAAAGCGTATATTCCAACTCTGATGTTCTTGCACCAGTCCATAGATGGATCGCTGGAGCTTGCATATTTAGTTAACACCTTTAGGATCGACAAAACCTTCTAGTTGCATCGTATACAACTCTTCTTTAATAAATCCATTAAGGAATGCAGTTTTGTTTATCCATTTGCCAGATTTCATAAAATGCGGCAATTGCTAACATGATTCGGACAGACTTAAGCATCGCTACGGGTGAGAAGGTCTCATCGTAGTCAATCCCTTGAACTTGTCGAAAACCTTTTGCGACAAGTCGAGCTTTGTAGACAGTAATATTACCGTCAGCGTCAGTCTTCTTCTTGAAGATCCATTTATTCTCAATTGCTTGCCGATCATTGGGAAAGTCAACCAAAGTCCATACTTTGTTCTCATACATGGATCCCATCTCAGATTTCATGGCCTCAAGCCATTTCGCGGAATCTGGGCTCATCATCGCTTCCTCATAGTTCGTAGGCTCGTCATGGTTAAGTAACATGACCTCCAGAACATGATTACCGTACCACTCTAGTGCGGATCTCACTCTGGTTTACCTACGAGGTTCGGTAGTAACTTGATCTGAAGTTACATGATCATCATCATTAGCTTCCTCACTAATTGGTGTAGTAGTCACAGGAACAGATTTCTGTGATGAACTACTTTTCAATAAGGGAGCAGGTACAATTACCTCATCAAGTTCTACTTTCCTCCCACTCACTTCTTTTGAGAGAAACTCCTTCTCTAGAAAGGATCCATTCTCAGCAATGAATAACTTGCCTTCGGATCTGTGATAGAAGATGTACCCAACATTTTCTTTTGGGTATCCTATGAAGACACATTTCTCCGATTTGGGTTAGAGCTTATCAGGTTGAAACTTTTTCACATAAGCATCGCAGCCCCAAACTTTCAGAAACGACAACTTTGGTTTCTTGCCAAACCACAGTTCATAAGGCGTCGTCTCAACGGATTTTGATGGTGCCCTATTTAATGTGAATGCAGCTGTCTCTAATGCATAACCCCAAAACGATAGTGGTAGATCGGTAAGAGACATCATAGATCGCACCATATCTAATAAAGTATGGTTATGACGTTCGGACACACCATTATGCTGTGGTGTTCCAGATGGCGTGAGTAGTGAAACTATTTCACTTTGTTTTTAACTGAAGTCCAAACTCGTAACTCAAATATTTTACTTCTGCGATCATATCGTAGAAACTTTTATTTTTGTTACGATGATTCTCCACTTCACTCTGAAATTCTTTGAACTTTTCAAATGTTTCAGACTTGTGTTTCATCAAGTAGATATACTCATATCTGCTCAAATCATCTATGAAGGTCAGAAAATAACGATACCCGCCGCGAGCTCCAACACTCATCGGATCGCATACATCAGTATGTATTATTTCCAATAAGTCAGTTGCTCGCTCCATTGTTCCGGAGAACGGCGTTTTAGTCATCTTGCCCATGAGGCATTGTTCGCAAGCATCAAGTGATTCATAATCAAGTGATTCCAAAAACCCATCAGCATGGAGTTTCTTCATGCGCTTTACACCAATATGACCTAAACATCAGTGCCACAAATAAGTTGCACTATCATTATTAACTTTGCATCTTTTGGTTTCAATATTATGATTATGTGTATCACTACGATCGAGATCCAACGAACTATTTTCATTGGGTGTGTAACCATATAAGGTTTTATTCATGTAAACAGAACAACAATTTATTCTCTTACTTAAATGAATAACCGTATTACAATAAACATGATCAAATCATATTCATGCTCAACGCAAACACCAAATAACATTTATTTAGGTTCAACACTAATCCCGAAAGTATAGGGAGTGTGCGATGATGATCATATCAATCTTGGAACCACTTCCAACACACATCGTCACTTCACCCTTAACTAGTCTCTGTTTATTCTGCAACTCCCGTTTCGAGTTACTAATCTTAGCAACTGAACTAGTATCAAATACTGAGGGGTTGCTATAAACACTAGTAAAGCACACATCAATAACATGTATATCAAATATACTTATGTTCACTTTGCCATCCTTCTTATCCGCCAATCACTTGGGGTGGTTCCGCTTCCAGTGACCAGTCCCTTTGCAGTAGAAGCACTTAGTCTCAGGCTTAGGACCAGACTTGGGCTTCTTCACTTGAGTAGCAACTTGCTTGCCGTTCTTCTTGAAGTTCCCCTTCTTCCTTTTGCCCTTTTCTTGAAACTAGTGGTCTTGTCTACCATCAACACTTGATGTTTTTCTTGATTTCTACCTTCATCGATTTTAGCATCACGAAGAGCTTGGGAATCGTTTTTGTTATCCCTTGCATATTATAGTTCATCACAAAGTTCTACTAACTTGGTGATGGTGACTAGAGAATTCTGTCAATCACTATTTTATCTGGAAGATTAACTCCCACTTGATTCAAGCGATTGTAGTACCCAGACAATCTGAGCACATGCTCACTAGTTGAGCGATTCTCCTCCATCTTTTAGCTATAGAACTTGTTGGAGACTTCATATCTCTCAACTCGGGTATTTGCGTGAAATATTAACTTCAACTCCTGGAACATCTAATATGGTCCATGACGTTCAAAACGTCTTTGAAGTCCCTATTCTAAGCCGTTAAGCATGGTGCACTAAACTATCAAGTAGTCATCATATTGAGCTAGCCAAACGTTCATAACGTCTACATCTGCTCCTGCAATAGGTCTGTCACCTAGCGGTGCATCAAGGACATAATTCTTCTGTGCAGCAATGAGGATAAACCTCAGATCACGGATCCAATCTGCATCATTGCTACTAACATCTTTCAACACAATTTTCTCTAGGAACATATCAAAATAAACATATGCAAGCAACAACGCGAGCTATTGATCTACAACATAGATATGCTAATACTACCAGGACTAAGTTCATGATAAATTTAGGTTCAATTAATCATATTACTAAAGAACTCCCACTTAGATAGACATCCCTCTAATCCTCTAAGTGATTACGTGATCCAAATCAACTAAACCATGTCCGATCATCACGTGAGATGGAGTAGTTTCATTGGTGAACATCACTATGTTGATCATATCTACTATATGATTCACGCTCGACCTTTCGGTCTCTGTGTTCTGAGGCCATATCTGTATATGCTTGGCTCGTCAAGTATAACCTGAGTATTCCGCGTGTGCAACTGTTTTGCACCCGTTGTATTTGAATGTAGAGCCTATCACACCCGATCATCACGTGGTGTCTCAGCACGAAGAACTTTCGCAACGGTGCATACTCAGGGAGAATACTTCTTGATAATTAGTGAGAGATCATCTTAAAATGCTACCGTCAAACAAACCAAGATAAGATGCATAAAAGATAAACATCACATGCAATCAATATAAGTGATATGATATGGCCATCATCATCTTGTGCTTGTGATCTCCATCTTCGAAGGACCGTCGTGATCACCATCGTCACCGGCGCGACACCTTGATCACCATCGTAGCATCGTTGTCGTCTCGCCAATCTTATGCTTCCACGACTATCGCTACCGTTTAGTGATAAAGTAAAGCATTACAGCGCAGTTGCATTGCATACAATAAAGCGACAACCATATGGCTCCTGCCAGTTGCCGATAACTCGGTTACAAAACATGATCATCTCATACAATAAAATTTAGCATCATGTCTTGACCATATCACATCACAACATGCCCTGCAAAAACAAGTTAGACGTCCTCTACTTTGTTGTTGCAAGTTTTACGTGGCTGCTACGGGCTTAAGAAAGAACCAATCTTACCTACGCATCAAAACCACGACGATAGTTTGTCAAGTTGGTGCTGTTTTAACCTTCGCAAGGACCGGGCGTAGCCACACTTGGTTCAACTAAAGTTGGAGAAACTGACACCCGCTAGCCACCTTTGTGCAAAGCACGTCGGGAGAACCGGTCTCGCGTAAGCGTACGTGTAATGTCGGTCCGGGCTGCTTCGTCCAACAATACCGCCGAACCAAAGTATGACATGCTGGTAAACAGTATGACTTATATCGCCCACAACTCACTTGTGTTCTACTCGTGCATATAACATCAACATATAAAACCTAGGCTCGGATGCCACTGTCGGGGAACGTAGTAATTTCAAAAAAATTTCCTACGCACACGCAAGATCATGGTGATGCATAGCAACGAGGGGAGAGTGTGATCTACGTACCCTTGTAGACCGACAGCGGAAGTGTTAGCACAAGGCGGTTGATGTAGTCGTACGTCTTCATGGCCCGACCGATCAAGCACCGAAACTACGGCACCTCCGAGTTTTAGCACACGTTCAGCTCGATGACGATCCCCGGACTCCGGTCCAGCAAAGCGTCAGGGAAGAGTTCCGTCAGCACGACGGTGTGGTGACGATCTTGATGTTCTACCGTCGCAGGGCTTCGCCTAAGCACCGCTATAATATTATCGAGGATTATGGTGGAAGGGGGCACCACACACGGCTAAGAAAACGATCACGTGGATCAACTTGTGTGTCTATGGGGTGCCCCCTGCCCCCGTATATAAAGGAGTGGAGGAGGGGAGGGCCGGCCCTCTCTATGGCGCGCCCTAGGGGAGTCCTACTCCCACCGGGAGTAGGATTCCCCTTTTCCTAGTCCAACTAGGAGTCCTTCCATGTAGTAGGAGTAGGAGACAAGGAAGGGGAAGAGGGAAGAGAAGGAAGGAGGGGGCGCAGCCCCTCCCCCTAGTCCAATTCGGACTAGGCCTTGGGGGGGCGCGCGGCCTGCCTCTCCCTCTCCCCTAAAGCTCAATAAGGCCCATATACTTCTTCCCCCGTATTCCCGTAACTCCCCGGTACTCCAAAGAATACCCGAACCACTCAGAACCTTTCCGATGTCCGAATATAGTCGTCCAATATATCGATCTTTACGTCTCGACCATTTCGAGACACCTCGTCATGTCCCCGATCTCATCCGGGACTCCGAACTCCTTCGGTACATAAAAACTCATAAACTCATAATATAACTGTCATCGAAACCTTAAGCGTTCGGACCCTACGGGTTCGAGAATAATGTAAGCATGACCGAGACACGTCTCCGGTCAATAACCAATAGCGGAACCTGGATGCTCATATTGGCTCCCACATATTCTACGAAGATCTTTATCGGTCAGACCGCATAACAACATACGTTGTTCCCTTTGTCATCGGTGTGTTACTTGCCCGAGATTCGATCGTCGGTATCTCAATACCTAGTTCAATCTCGTTACCGGCAAGTCTTTTTACTCATTTCGTAATACATCATCTCGCAACTAACTCATTAGTTGCAATGCTTGCAAGGCTTATGTGATGTGCATTACCGAGAGGGCCCAGAGATACCTCTCCGACAATCGGAGTGACAAATCCTAATCTCGAAATATGCTAACCCAACATGTACCTTTGGAGACACCTGTAGAGCTCCTTTATAATCACCCAGTTACGTTGTGACGTTTGGTAGCACACAAAGTGTTCCTCCGGCAAACGGGAGTTGCATAATCTCATAGTCATAGGAACATGTATAAGTCATGAAGAAAGCAATAGCAACATACTAAACGATCGGGTGCTAAGCTAATTGAATGGGTCATGTCAATCACATCATTCTTCTAATGATGTGATCCCGTTAATCAAATAACAACTCTTTTGTTCATGGTTAGGAAACATAACCATCTTATTAATGAGCTAGTCAAGTAGAGGCATACTAGTGACACTTTGTTTGTCTATGTATTCACACATGTATTATGTTTCCGGTTAATACAATTCTAGCATGAATAATAAACATTTATCATGATTATAAGGAAATAAATAATAACTTTATTATTGCCTCTAGGGCTTATTTCCTTCAATAGCCGCATCGAGGGCGTTACAAAACCTTAGCCACAAGTCGTGCCTTGTACTTTTCAATCGTACCATCAGGTCTAAGCTTTTTCTTGAACACCCACTTACATCCCACAGGTTTGCACCCATAAGGACGATTAGTGATCTCCCAGGTTCTGTTAGCTAAGATGGAATCCATCTCGCTATGAACAACTTCCTTCTAGTAGTCAACATCGGGAGATGCATAGGCTTCTGAAATAGTCCTGGGTGTGTCATCCACGAGGTACACAGTGAAATCATCACCAAATGAACTTGTAGTCTTCTGTCTCTTACTCCGTACAGGAGTTTCATTGTCACCCTCAAAAGGATTCTCAGCGTGTTCCATCACAATGGTGGGTTCAAAAATTACAGTGAATTCCTCACTAGATGGAGTAGGTATCTCCTGATTTGATGAACTCGACATATCCTTCATAGGAAGTATGTCCTCAAATAAAGTTGCATCATTCGACTCCATAATCGTACCAACATGCATGTCAGATACCTCAGATTTTATTATTAAAAATCTGTAGCCAATGCTATGAAAAGCATAGACCAGAAGAACACAATCCATAATTTTTGGTCCAAGCTTGCGCTTCTTGGGAATTGGTATATTGACTTTCGCCAAACAACCCCAAGTACGTAGGTAAGAGAGTTTTGAACCTTTTCCTTTCCCATTCCTCAAATGGAGTCATGGTCTTATGCTTTGCGGGAACTCGGTTTAGGACATGACATGCAGTCATTAGTGCCTCCCCCACCATTCCTTGGAAAGACCCGATGTGTCTAACATGGCGCTAACCAAATCAGTTAGAGTTCGGTTCTTTATTTCGGCCACACCATTATATTGAGGTGAGTAGGGAGGCGTCCTCTCATGGATTATACCATGTTCTGCACAAAAAAATCAAATTCATTGGAAAAATACTCTCCACCACGATCGGACCTTAGCTGTTTAATTTTTCAATCAAGTTGGTTCTCCACTTCAGCTTTATAGTTTTTGAAGAAAGTTAAAGCCTCATCTTTTGATTTGAGAAGATACACATAACAATATCTATTGGAGTCGTCAATCAACGTCATGAAGTATCTCTTTCCACCTTTTGTCAACACGCTATTCATCTCACAAAGATCAGAATGTATAAGCTCTAGTGGCACCAAGTCTCTTGCCTCTGCAGTCTTATGGGACTTGCGAGGTTGCTTAGCTTGCACACATAGTTGGCACCTGGAGCCTTTGACAATAGGGATTTTCGAAATTAAATTCATATTGGCTAGACACGTCATGCAACCAAAGTTAATATGAAAAAGTCATGAATGCCCCAATATCGGACTCATTATTGTGGCAAACATTATTAATAACTTTAGTGCAAATATCTGACAAAGATAGGCGGAACAAGCCTCCGCACTCATAGCATTTTCCAACAAATTGTCCACACTTGGAAATTATAACTTTATTGGACTCAAAACGAACTTAAAACCATCTCGACATAAACGGGAACTGCTGACGAGATTCTTATTGATGGACGACACATGATGAACATTCTTCAGACGAACGGTCTTCCCCGAAGTAAACTTCAGATCAACCGTACCGACACCTCGAACAATGGCATGTGATCCATTCCCCATCAGGACGGGAGAAGTCCCTATGGCCTGGTAAGAAGAAAACATGGAGGCATCAACACAAACATGTACATTGGCACCGGTGTCAATTAACCAATCAGGAGATTGAAATATTGAAAGGATGGTAGGAAGAATACCATACCCAGATTCCTTCATATCAGTATCACCGATGACAACATTAGCGGACTTGCCGCTCTTCTCATGTTCACGCTCCTCAAAGTGGTTAGGACACTTCGGATCGCATTGATTAGGATCACCGCAGACATGGCAAAGTCCCTTCCCCTTCTTGTGAGAATTCTTCTTGAAGTTGTTAGAATGTGACGGCTTGTTCTTTGCATCAAACTTGCCTTTGCCCTGAGTTTTGTTCTTGTGTTTTTTGAACTTGTTGGGCTGGAAGTTCTTCCTCTGTACCATGTGGGCACTAGAAGTGTTGGGGAACACAGTATTTAAAAAAAAATCCTACCATCACGCAAGATCTATCTAGGAGATGCATAGCAACGAGAGGGGAGAGTGTGTCCACGTACCCTCGTAAACCGAAAGCGGAAGCGTTTAGTAACGTGGTTGATGTTGTCGAACATCTTCGCGATCCAACCGATCCTATCACCGAACGTACTGCACCTCCGTGTTCAGCACATGTTCAGCTCGATGACGTCCCTCGAGCTCTTGATCTAGTTGAGGACGAGGGACAGTTTCGTCAGCACGACGGTCTGTTGACGATGATGATGAAGTTACCAGCGCAGGGCTTTGCCTAAGCACTGCGATGATATGACCGAGGTGTGTAACTGTGGAGGGGGGCACCGCACACGGCTAAGAGAAGACTTGGTGTGTATTTGGGGGCACCAAACACGGCTAAGATAAGACTTGGTGTGCCCCCTCCCACATATATAAAGGAGGGGGGAAGAGGAGGCCGACCCAAGGGGGGCACCATAGGGGGAGTCCTACTTGGACTCCCGGTCCAAGTAGGATTCTCCCCCTTTCCTATTCCAACTAGGAGAAGGGGGGAAGGAGGAAGAGGGGAGAAGGAAGGAGGGGGGCGCCGCCCCCCACCCCTTGTCCAATTCGGATTGGCAAGGAGGGGCGTGCGCCACCTCCTGGCCGGCCCTCTCTTTTCCACTAAGGCCCATGTTGGCCCATTAACTTCCCCGGGGGGGGGGGGGGTCCGATAACCCCCGGTACTCCGAAACTTATCAGAAACTTCCCAAAACCATCACGGTATCCGAATGAAACCTTTCAATATATGCATCTTTACCTCTCGACCATTTCGAGACTCCTCGTCATGTCCGTGATCTCATCCGGGACTCCAAACAATCTTTGGTCATCAAATCACATAACTCATAATACAAATCATCATCAAACGTTAAGCGTGCGGACCCTACGGGTTCGAGAACTATGTAGACATGACCGAGACACATCTTTGGTCAATAACCAATAGCGGAACTTGGATGCTCATATTGGTTCCTACATATTCTACGAACATCTTTATCGGTCAAATCGCATAACAACATACATTGTTCCCTTTGTCATCAGTATGTTACTTTCCCGTGATTCAATCGTCGGTATCTTCATACCTAGTTCAATCTCGTTACTGGCAAGTCTCTTTACTCGTTCCGTAATGCATCATCCCATAACTAACTCATTAGTCACATTGCTTGCAAGGCTCATAGTGATGTGCATTACCGAGAGGGCCCAGAGATACCTCTCCGATACACGGAGTGACAAATCCTAATCTTGATCTATGCCAACTCAACAAACACCATCGGAGACACCTGTAGAGCATCTTTATAATCACCTAGTTACGTTGTGACATTTGATAGCACACAAGGTGTTCCTCCGGTATTCGGGAGTTGCATAATCTCATAGTCAGAGGAACATGTATAAGTCATGAAGAAAGCAATAGCAATAAAACTAGACGATCATTATGCTAAGCTAACAGTTGGATCATTATCTAATGATGTGATCCTGTTCATCAAATGACAACACATGTCTATGGTTAGGAAACTCAACCATATTTGATTAACGAGCTAGTCAAGTAGAGGCATACTAGGGACACTTTGTTTGTCTATGTATTCACACATGTACTAAGTTTCTGATTAATACAATTCTAGCATGAATAATAAACATTTATCATGATATAAGGAAATATAAATAACACTTTGTTATTGCCTCTAGGGCATATTTCCTTCAGTCTCCCACTTGCACTAGAGTTAATAATCTAGTTCACGTCATCATGTGATTTAACACCAATAGTTCACATCACCATGTGACCAACACCCAAAGTGTTTACTAGAGTCAATAATCTAGTTCACATTGCCATGTGATTAACACCCAAACGGTACTAAGATGTGATCATGTTTTGATTGTGAGAGAAGTTTAGTCAACGGACCCGCCACATTCAGATACGTATGTATTTTGCAAATTTCCATGTCTACAATGCTCTGCATAGAGCTACTCTAGCTAATTGCTCCCACTTTCAATATGTATCCAGATTGAGACTCAGAGTCATCTGGATTGGTGTAAACTCTTGCATCGACGTAACTCTTTACGACGAACTCTTTATTACCTCCATAACCGAGAAATATTTCCTTAGTCCTCTTAGGTAACTAAGGATAACTTTGACCGCTGTCCAGTGATCCACTCCTGGATCAATATCGTACCCCCTTGCCTAACTCATGGCAAGATACACAATAGGTTTGGTACACAACATAGCATACTTTATAGAACCTATGGCTGAGGCATAGGGAATGACTTTCATTCTTTTTCTATTTTCTGCCGTGGTTGTGTTTTGAGTCTTACTCAACTTTACACCTTGCAATATAGGAAAGAACTCCTTCTTTGACCGTTCCATTTTGAACTACTTCAAAATCTTGTCAAAGTATGTACTCATTGAAAAATCTTATCAAGCGTCTTGATCTATCTCTGTAGATCTTGATGCCCAATATGTAAGCAGCTTCACCGAGGTATTTCTTCAAAAAATTCCTTTCAAACACTCCTTTATGCTTTCCAGAAAATTCTACATCATTTCCGATCAACAATATGTCATTCACATATACTTATCAGAAAGGCTGTAGTGCTCCCACTCACTTTCTTGTAAATACAGGCTTCACCGCAAGTCTGTATAAAACTATATGCTTTGATCAACTCATTAAAGCGTATATTCCAACTCCGAGATGCTTGCACCAGTCCACAGATGGATCGCTGGAGCTTGCACATTTTGTTAGCACCTTTAGGATTGACAAAACCTTCTGATTGTATCATATACAACTCTTCTTTAAGAAATCCATTAAGGAATGTAGTATTGACATCCATTTGCCAGATTTCATAAAATGTGGCAATTGCTAACATGATTCGGACAGACTTTAAGCATCGATACGAGTGAGAAAATCTCATCGTAGTCAACACCTTGAACTTGTCAAAAACTTTTTCGACAAATCGAGCTTTGTAGATAGTAACACTACTATCAGCGTCCGTCTTCCTCTTGAAGATCCATTTTTTCTCAATGGCTTGCCGAGCATTGGGCGAGTCCACCAAAGTCCACACTTTATTCTGATATATGGATCATATCTCAGATTTCATGGCCTCAAGCCATTTATCAGAATTTGGGCTCATCATCGCTTCCACATAGTTCGTAGGTTCATCATGGTCTAGTAACATGACTTCCAGAACAGGGTTATCGTACCACTCTGGTGTGGAACGTACTCTGGTTGACCTACGAGGTTCGGTAGTAACTTGATTTGAAGTATCATGATCATCATCATTAACTTCCTCACTCATTGGTGTAGGCATCACTGAAACTAATTTTTGCGATGAACTACTTTCTAATTCGGGAGAAGGTATAATTACCTCATCAAGTTCTACTTTCCTCCCACTCACTTATTTCGAGAGAAACTCCTTCTCTAGAAAGGATCCATTCTTAGCAACAAATATCTTGCCTTCGGATCTGTGATAGAAGATGTACCCAACAGTTTCTTTTGGGTATCCTATGAAGACGCATTTCTCCGATTTGGGTTTGAGCTTATCAGGCTGAAGGTTTTTCACATAAGCATCGCAGCCCCAAACTTTAAGAAACGACAGATTAGGTTTCTTGCCCAACCACAGTTCATACAGTGTCGTCTCAACGGATTTAGATGATGCCCTATTAAACATGAATGCAGCTGTATCTAATGCATAACCCCAAAATTATAGTGGTAAATCGGTAAGAGACATCATAGATCGCACCATATCTAATAAATGCCCTGTTTGGTTCGGCTGTGGATTTCTAAAAGAAGCTGTGAAAAATCTACTGTGGAAAAACAGCTGTGAAAAATCTGATGTGAAAAAGATGTAGGTCATTTGGTAAAACAACTGACACAACTTTTTCAGATTTTGACCCGCAGCGGAATCAGATTTTCGAAAGCATGTCCTGGGATGCTTCCGCTTTTGATTCGGATTTTGGCAGCGGATTTCTGGAATCGGATTCTGCTGGGTTTTCCCTTTGGTTTAGATTCTACTGCGCGACAGCGGAATCCGTTGATGAAAGCTGAACCAAACAGGGCCAAAGTACGGTTATGACGTTCGGACACACCTTTACGTTGTGGTCTTCCAGGTGGCGTGAGTTGCTAAACCTTTCCACATTGTTTCAAATGAAGACCAAACTCGTAACTCAAATATTTGCCTCCACGGTCACATTGTAGAAACTCTATTTTCTTATCTCTACTCCTAATGTCTGAGTTGGTGAATAGTATCCACGGTTTATTTTCGTTGGTTTTTTTCGTCCTCCCTCCCACCATCTCTCCTATACATAGGTTTTTTCACCCTGCCACTAAACCAAAGTAATTGCCTTTAATACTCCGCCTGGTTTATATCAGGTAATAATTCTCGCGCTTCTTTCTTTGGTAGGTGCCAATTTTCTTACCTTCTTACATGAGATCACCTTCCCATCAAAAACCGAATTGGTTTCCCATTTGGGTTTTATATTCATAATATTTTAATACCAAATTACAGATTAAACAATTGCATTATAATTTTCGATCACCTTCCTAAAATCGTCCATGACTCGCTCGAAAGAGGGAGGGAGGCCCCTCGATCGTCTCACTACGAGTAAACCGTCGTTTCGTTTCTTAACCTATCGATCGAACGAAATCCCCAGGCCCACCCCACGTCCTTGATTTCGTTCCATACCCCCACCACCGAAGATCCTCCCCATCCCCGCCCTAATCTTTCCTTCCAAAAATCTTAACTTTCCTTGCCTAGCTAGGGACCTAGGCCCACAAATTCTCAATCACAAAACAGTCTACAATCTTTCCTTTGGTCTCATCCAGATTGTGATCCTCTCTACCGACGATCTCATCCTCGTCCTCATGGCGGGCAGGACTAGCACGTGGATGTAGCTGCGTATCGGAAATCCTAGGGATGACAGAGGATCCGGTCGCTATAGTGAGGCTGGTCGCTGGTGGTGGCCGGATTGTCACCATGGACAAAGCGGTAGGCGAAGTGGTGGCATGGGTGGGCGGCAGCAAGGACAGCTTCTTCAACATGATGTGATGTCTCGACTACATTCAAAAGGCAACACAATCCATCCATCCTGCCGCACCTCATTACGTCTGTTTGGTTTAATCTTGATTTCATATCTGCATGTGTTTTTTGCTTTTGTACTGCATGTAGTTCATCAGGTGTGTCGTGGGTAGGAGTCTTGGAGCAGCAAGTGTGCAAGGTGAGATGCCAGATCGTGTGAAGCGATGTAGATGGTGAGATGCTTGGTGTTGTGTGAATCGGCACGCCGTCGTGTGAAACGGCAAGCTGAAGCCAAGAGCCTGAGGAGTAGACGGCCAGTGGCGGAGCCAGAACATTTGTGGAGCCCGGGAAATTTAAGCCTAAGTGTATAATCTAGCAATCAAAAATTGCGTACTCGAATACACTACATATAATATACCACAAGGCTTCAGAATCACAAATCCACATTAATAATCAAGTGAAAACATAACCATAATAGTCGCATAGAATTTAATTGTAAAATGAGCTAATATATCAATATCCGCTTAATAAACCCAATAATGTTGAGACATGACAACGAAAGATACATAGGCAACAAGAATAGAGATGGTTAGATGAAACATACCGATAGTGCACTAAAGAATAATGCCCTTTCCGAGACCTCATTGCGGCAAATGTTTGAATAATGTCCTTATCATCAACTGACTTCAATATCTCCCGCTCGGTGTAGCATATCATCAAGTCATTGAACCATTCATAATTAATTTTGCTACAGAGTTAGTGTTGATAATTTTCATTGCTGAAAAATCTCTCTCAGCAGATGCCGTTGACACTGGGAATATCAAAGCCAACTCAATAAGTTTGTATACCAATGGAAATACCAAATGTTTTTCAGTTTCAACCATCTTCACAACCAAACTTTGAACATCATCACAAGTAGAAAAAGAAGGATGTCTTTTCACTTTACTTATATAAGTCAGAAGTTACTCTCTTATTGTTCCATGGTCATCATTGGAAAAATCATCATGATAAATTTTAGCAATACGCGCAAGCTTATCAACATTAAACTTGGAGAAAGAATGGTTGGGGTCAAGATATGAGAAGCAATCAAGCACAACATTAGCTCCTTCGTTAAAGCGGTGATCCATCCATACTCACAAATTTGTTTCCTCTTTCCTGGATCACGCTCAATATCTTGGATTAAATTCATTGGCAATGTTAGGAGGTGGTTGTGCCTCCACTTCTATTTCCAGTTGCACACCATTCACATTTTCAGTGCTTTCTCTATTAATCAAAAACCTCCTCATCTCTGAAATTTAATGATAAAGTTTGAAGTTAGTTGTTAAACAAGTAAATAAGAAAATGAGATACAACAAGTGTCAAGTTCATAGTACAAAACCACTTGCACAAAAGAAAACACTACCAGAAACACGACTAAGCGTGTGGGCCAACATCCGTCAGGAAAAAAAATCTGGCCGTCAGGAATATAATTCCTGTCGGCCAACCGACAGGAACAACCGACAGCCATAACCTGCCAGGAATGAAACAATATGCCTGCCGGTCGGCCCACAAGAATATTATTGCTGTCGGTTATTCCTGACGGTTGGCTCACACGAAAGAAATGCTCCGTCAGATTTATGCCTCCCGGAAAATACATATTCCTGTCAACCACCTGTCAGGAAAGGCCGCCAGGAAATACTTATACCTGTAGGTTCAGCCGACAGGAATTTGTGCTAGGAAGCTGCAACGTTCGTGCATTCCTGTCAGCCGTTGGCCGTCACTGTTGCGTCATGATGTTTTTTTTCATATTCCTACCGGAAAAGCAATGTGCTTAACCCAGATGCTACAGCTGTTACATTATTTCACAGAGACCATGTGAGAATAGATTTATATGACAACATCAGACTTCATATATCATCATCAGTTCCATACATATAGATCAACAAAGTACACTACAAGGCTACAATGGTACCATCCACAAAAGGACCTTCCAACTACAACAATACTAGCAAAATACGCCGGCTTGCAACTACCACCAGATGTTAGTTCTCATTCCTAAACCATACTGGATACACAAGTCCACAAAAGAGCGTATGAAGACCACCTATAGTCTGATGTTATCATGTTGTTTGAGCAATCAGTTTCCGCCATGGTTGGCTGCTGCGTCAACGATCTGATCACCGACATTCCCAGTGGTGTCGTTCTCCTCGCTCGACTCCATGACATCATTGTTGCCATCAACCGCTTGCGGGCCGGATTGAGACGAGTTATTTGTCCCCTGAATCGAGCCCAAGTAACCAAATTGTTATTTAATCTGATTTAGAACAATAAAAACACAATACTTTGTTGGATAATAAGTGGAGACAACAGAACAAAATAATTTCCATTTATTGATTAATGCTTGGCACCAAGAATGGATTTTCTTTTCATTTACATGTCCAGGCTACTTTGAAGTTCCAAATATCTTGATATAAAACATGAAAAAAAATTGGGCATAACAGCTAAAGAATCTTATGAGTAGACAAGCTCACAGATGCAAACAACCAAATATCTTGATATAAAACATGAAAAAAAAATCTCATATGCAACATAGTGTTGATATTGCAGCTACATCAGCGTAGACAGGTCAGAAGGAATGCACAAATTCAAGTTGAGTAGTGGACATCACACATTCATCCATATGATATAGATAACTTCAAGTTTCTCATACACTTACTTCTGGTTGCGAAACAGCTCCATGGCTTAGTATATGTAGTATATGCGCTGGCAACTCTTTTCCTATCTCCTTGAAAAGTGCCTGCAAAAGGAAGAAATGTTACTCGAGTTGATAATTGAGAAGTTGAGATCCATTGGTTTAGAATTTGGGCGTTAATTTGTACATACAGTTATGAGCTGCCCATGCATATCTACTTTCTGCTGTAGCATCTCCTTAGCACGCCTGAGTTCTGCATTTTCTTCATTGGCACGCCTGAGTTGTTCCTTCTCTCGAAGTGTGAACGAAATTGGTGCACTGGCATTCCTTTTCCTAGCTGCTGATTTAATATCTTCTTTCTTAACAACCCCATCGCCTATTGACACACGACCATGAGGAATGCCACCTGATGCTTCATACAGCAGTTCACTGTCCAACTCTCTTCCCACCTGATTTGCAGAAGTTCATGGATTATTTTTAAGGTATCATCAAAATGTGCAATGGACATGTTGTATCGTGATTTCATAGCCAGCAAACGAGCTACAGCAGAAAGACGTGAGTGTTTTGTGTTCTCATGTACCAATTCATCGGCACTACTGACCATCCTATAAAAAGCCTTGGCAGAGGAGGTTGGCTCCTCAGTAACCGGTGGAGGATGGCTACCACCTAAGTCAACCAACATATTGTCCATTCGATCAGTTTCATTACAGCCCTCTTGATGTACTAAAGGGACAGACCCATCAGCAGCAGCTACAAAACTCTCACCATGTTCTGTCCAGGTTTTGTAATTTGGCTTATACCCATGTTTATACAAGTGTTTCTCTACAATGTGCCTTTCTTGCAGAAAATAATTCCGACATTTGGCGCATGGACACTTAATTTTACCACCTTCAGCTACGGAAGAGAAGGCCCGGTCTATAAATCGTGCAGTTTCTTCAAGCCATGTATTAGAAGGGACTTGACCAAACACCCATCCACTATACATCCAATCATGGTTCTCCATTATTTAACCAAGAACTCATAGTGAAATAAAACTCACAGAAATGGGGCTATTTCAGAAAAATAATAGCATACTAAAGGGCAGCAGCACAAATAACAATTCACAAAAAGACAATTGTTTCAGACATAAATTTAAGAGCTCAAAGCTATAACTTACCAATATACTTGTTCAAGCTGGGAAATTACGGCGTCGAAAAGGGTGGCCAGCCAACTCCCCTAGCTGTCCACTGATGTTTCTGGAATATGAAGAGATAAGATTATTCTAGGATTTATAGATCTTAAATTCACTTTACATAAATAAATAAATAGCAGGTAGATGTCACAGAAGCTACAACCTAGAAAAAATGAACAGTTAGATGGTCATGTACATAAGCTACATGCTAGCCGTTCACTGATGTTGCTACAGAAGCTCCAACTTACGTCTAAGAACTAGCAAAACTAATCTGTCCAAATCAACTTGCACACCAAAGAACTGTACATGGTCATCTACAGCTAGTTTTGCGTTGGAACCCATAAAAATTGGTGTTTGAACTTATCCAAATCAACCGTATACTAATCAGATGTGCCTAAATTAGTTCCCACGAAGCTTGTACTCTACACAAGAAATAGAGCAAACAAATCGTAGATCTAGGAAAAGAAGGTAATATATTACCAGAGATATGGAGAATGGGGACTTGTGAGGCAGCGAGTAGAGGAGTACAGGCAGCCGGAGGTGAAGACGTGTAAATCTGAATGGGGGGACACGTACGGGAGCTTGGTGGGGGGCAGATGCTGGTGCTCCGGCGGGTAGCGAGGCAGAGACCGGCACTACGCAGGTGGTGAGGAAGATGTAGGCGGAAGGACGACCTTCCGCAAGGAGGGGAGGCAGCCGCGACGGTAGATGGGAGGATGGTGTAGCTGCTGCCACGGCGGTGGACCTGCGGATGGTGTGGCGGCGGCGGTGGACCGGAGGATGGTGTGGCGGCGGCGTCGGCGGACCGGAGGATGGCGTGGCGGCGGCTCCGGCTGTGGACCGGACGATGGTGGCGGCGGCGGTGAAGCGCAGTGGATTGGGGATCGAGAGGATTCTGGAGACTACGACTGAATTGGGGATGGAGGTTGTACGTGTTTGCCCTCTCCTTTTGTATTGGGCCTAACTCTGTGAGCCCAAACACACAGGAAATAGACAAAAAGGGTGGGCCTCCATGAAAAAATGGGCGCGCAGTGAAAATCCGGTGGCGCGAAGGGCCGAACACGATTCCTGTGGGCCGCGACGCACAGGGATATACTTTTCCTGTGCGCCTGGCCAGAACCTACAGGAATATAGAGAAAAAACCTGTCAGCCAGAGTCCGGCCCACAGTAAAATGATATATTCCTGGGAGTCTATGTGGGGCCGACGGGAATATATGTTGGCTCACAGGCTTAGTCACGATTCTGTTTTCTAATTTCCAGCAGCCAACATTGAATCTGAAGACGATTATACTTCTTAGCGAAACAATTGCTAGTTAGTTAGTTCTACACTTCTAGTACAGACTAATTGACTTGAAACTAAATACGTATACATGAGATGATGAGAAATATCATATGAGGATCAAAACTTTTGGTGGTCCTGACCTGAAAATAAATAGAGGGTAATCTGTAATCTATTTTCTCTTCCCTTCTACAGTTCTATTTCAAGATGTTCAGTAATGTGGAGCTGGCGCAAGAAGCTCTCCTTCCAATTAATTCTGCAAGAACAAATGAACAGTTCATTCCCTAGCCACGAATTATTCAGAGATGAGGGATCCCTAGCCGGGCGGCTAACCCTAATTCTGTTGAAGGATTCTTAGCTTCTTACTGAACGAAGTCGAAGCCAAATGAGAAGGAGGGGGTTGAGGGACGATCAGCTAAGTAGACTGCTTGGGCGCCTCGCGTCCGCTCGCCGCCGGCCGTGCGTCTAGCCGTCTAGGACTCTAGCCGCCGGTCCATGCGTCGCCGTCTGTTGAGAAATCGAAGAGACAGGGAGTTCGACCGATGGATTGGACGTATTAGCCTGGACTGTAGACTGTTGTGTTGGGCCGTGACCCTGTGAGAGTAGAAGGCCCATCTCTTTTTGCCCGGGTAAACCAAGCTACTGGACATGTTTTCCGCTTTATAATTTGGATCGATCGCTGCTGTCCAGGACTAGCGAGCCCGGGCAACTGCCCAGGGTCGCTGCCTCGCTGGGCGGTGCCTCCGCCAAGACGGGTGAGTTTGTTAGTATTGCATGCCAGGTCCAGGAAGAAGATTAGCCGCATGGGACAGTTGGTTAGTGGTGCGTTGGTGCATCCAGCGATGCCTCCGCCACTGTAGACGGGTGAGTTTGTTAGTATTGCATGCCAGGTCCAGGAAGAAGATTAGCCGCATGGGATAGTTGGTTAGTGGTGCGTTGGTGCATGGGTTAGTGCCACAAAAATCAGGGCGGCTTTGCCTCGATTGTGTGCGTGCGTGTGTGTTTTATTTAAGAGTTGTACGTATGTTTGCTTTGAGAAAGAGAAATACAGAGAGAAAAGGTCGTGGCTGTGTGAAGCAGCACGACGCCAAAAAACTTCTGTGTTCCATTGTTCCTGTGCGAACTTGTGAGAAGCTGAGAGGAAGGAGTTGGGGATCAGCTCCAACAATGTCCACCCTGTTTCTCAACTATGAAAACCGTAGTTTTAGTTCTATAATTATGTGTGCTTGGCTGCTTGCTTGATGATGATGATGATGTGTGTGTGTGTGTGTGTGTGTGTGTCGCTGCATTCCTCACCTGCTCCCGCCAGTCAGCAGCGGCCGCCCAGTGCGCTCTCTCGCACGCTGCCAGTCGAAGGGGTGAGCTTGAGCTATGGATGCTAGCAACTAACAAGGTTTTGCAGAACGCAGGTGAGGGGTCGCATCGCCATACCCGTCCCAATTGTTGGTGTTTTTTTTTCTTTCAAATGGAAATAGCAAGGCGACTATCCTAACTATAAAAGTTGTACTAGCAGGATCATCAAAAACACCAATGCTTGAATTTTTAGACTATGTTCAGTTTCCGTGCCAAGATCGAAATTTGAATATATAACATGCTCTCTTTATTTGAGCGTGTATGAATGTTCAATTGTTCATGCATGAAACTACATAACCAAGTATTGCTAGATTTAGTGATGCTTTCATCATAGTTCTTGTACATCAGACTGCATTGTTATCACATGCTTGATATTTATCATGTCATCATTGGAAGTTCTGAGCGTTTTAGCCTATGATTGATGCGCCATGGGATGTAGGCGCCATCGATGGAAAACATGGCGTATGCGACTTCAAGTATGTTCTAATTTTGTTCAGTGCTTTGTGGACCGGTTTATGTGGTTTCTGATTTTTTTTATGTGGTCTTGAGGTGCAGGAAGCCGGAGGGGAGAGGCAGTCGGTCAAGTCTTGCTGGAGAGGGAGGTGGACATGGAACTTGCGGCATTCTTGCACGGGTGTGGGGAAAGAAAGAGATGGAGCTTCTACTGTACACTTGAATATTGTTGAATCATCCTCCCAGAAGTAAATTAAGGAGTTGCAGGCATGTTAGAAGGTGACATGTTCATAGTATATCTTCAATGTTATGGACACAACACAGTATTGTCAGCCTTGAAAAAATTGTTTTACATACTCCCTCCGGCATTTTTACTCCGCGTATTAGATTTGTGTCAAGTTAAATTTTGCAATGTTTGACCAAATTTATATTGAAAAATATGAACATCTACAATATCAAATATATGAATTACGAAGCTACATTTCATAGTGAATCTAATAATATTGATTTGTCATTGTGCATGTTGATACTTTTTTCTATAAGTTTGGTCAAAATAGAGATACTTTGACTTCAGACAAAACTTATATGTAGACTAAAAAGGACCGGAGGAAGTATATTACTCGTAAGACAAGCTAGGACTGAACATACTTTCTCGTGGTATGCAAACTACGTCATTTATGGTTGTAGACAAGTATTTTAACTGCTTCATTTCTTGCATGCTATTGGTAAGGTGCTTCCAGAACTGTTAGAAAATTGATTGGAATGGCCTTCCATGTTCCCACTGTCGATTTTTCTGTTGTTTATTTCACCCTTAGATTTAAGGGAGCAACATATGAGCAGACTATTACGGCTCCTATCAAGTGAGTAATGCTAATAACCAAGATCAGTGCACTTTATTGGGCTGAATTTTGGTTTCTGGTGTTTATGCAACATAAATATCTTTCTTTGGATGGGTAATAACACTTTTAAGAATGTCGTTGTGACTCCTGAAGTACTCCGTCCGTCCCAAAATAAGTGTCTCAAGAAATGAAGCAGTTAAAATACCCGTCTACAACTATAAAGTTGAGATACTTATTTTGGGATGATGGAGGGAGTATCTATTTACTAACATCTATTGTAGGTCCACATGTGAGAATACAGTTGTGCCCAACATTTTCTCAAATTTTTATTTCTTTGTTGGTTCCTCCCGTGTATAAAAAGTCGATATTCCTCTACAACATATGCCCTAATACATGTCTCCTTGCACCGATATTGTTTGTGAAAAAAATGTTTTCTATACATGTGATTTGATTTTCAAACTTGAATAAGCAGTTTGAGCTAGAAAAGTTTTCCAAATAAAATTTTGAAATCGCATTTTTGTGATGCCTCACATACCCATGTCTCATTCATTCGCTGTCGACCCCAACAACAAGAATGACGACCAGCTCACGAGACGGCTACTAGACCGCTAGAGCCCTCTTCAGAAGGCAACACATTCGAGATTAAGAGAGATCAAGAGAGAGTGAGTGAGAGAGAGGGGAGAGAGGGGCGATAGATCGAGGGAGGGAGGGAGGAAGGGGGAGAAAGATCTTGTAGGCACACAATTGTAGGACAACCATGTTCTGAAATATAAATGAGATTTGTTGGTAAGTCACCATTTTTTTGTTCTCAATCTACCGGACATCAGAACCTTAATGTCGAATCTGATGTACATATGCTCTTCGATAAATATGTTTTTACCTCTTGATATGTTGGTTTGGTTGTAAATTTATGAGTTCACATATCACTGTGAGAAACATTTTAGTTAAGGGAAGAAAAAGGGAACAAATGAAGAGCGCTTTAAAAGCCCGTTGCAACGCACGGGCATTCTACTAGTTATGATGATTTTCCACTTCACTCTGAAATTCTTTGAACTTTTCAAATGTTTCAGACGCACGTTTCATTAAGTAGATATACTCATATCTTGCTCAAATCATCTGTGAAGGTCAGAAAATAATGATACCCACCATGAGCCTCAACACTCATCGGACCACATACATCGGTATGTATTATTTCCAATAAGTCAGTGACTCGCTCCATTGTTTCGGAGAACGGAGTCTTAGTCATCTTGCCCATGAGGCATGGTTCGCAAGTATCAAGTGATTCATAATCAAGTGATTCATAATCAAGTGATTCCAAAAGCCCATCAGCATGGAGTTTCTTCATGCGCTTTACACCAATATGACCTAAACGGTAGTGCCACAAATAAGTTGCACTATCATTATTAACTTTGCATCTTTTGGCTTCAATATTATGAATATGTGTATCACTATGATCGAGATTCAATAAACAATTTATATTAAGTGTATGACCATAGAAGGTTTTATTCATGTAAACATAACAACAATTATTCTTTGACTTAAATGAATAACCATATTGCAATAAACATGATCCAATCATATTCATTCTCAATGCAAACACCGAATAACATTTATTTTAGGTTCAACACTAATCCTGAAGGTAAAAGGAGTGTGCGATGGTGATCTTATCAACCATGGAATCACTTCCAACGCACATCGTCACCTCGCCCTTAACTAGCATCTGTTCATTTTGCAACTCCTTCTTTCGAGTTACAAATCATTGCAACTAAACCGGTATCAAATACCCAGGGGCTACTATAAACACTAGTAAATTACACTCAATAACATGCATATCAAATATACCTTTGTTCACTTTGCCATCATTCTTATCCGCCAAGTATTTGGGGCAGTTCCGCTTCCAGTGACCATTTTCTTTGCAGTAGAAGCACTTAGTTTCAGGCTTGGGTCTAGCTTTAGGCTTCTTCACGGGAGTGGCAACTTGCTCGCCATTCTTCTTGAAGTTCCCTTTCTTTCCCTTGCCCTTTTTCTTGAAACTAGTGGTCTTGTTAACCATCAACACTTGATGCTCTTTCTTGATATCTACCTTCACTGATTTTAGCATCATGAAGAGCTCGGGAATCGTTTTCGTCATCCCTTGCATATTATAGTTCATCACGAAGTTCCAGTAGTTGGTGATAGTGACCAGAGAACTCTATCAATCACTATCTTATCTGGAAGATTAACTCCCACTTTGTGACGCCCCCGATTTGACCGTACACTAATCATACACGCAAACGTGTACGATCAAGATCAGGGACTCACGGGAAGATATCACAACACAACTCTACAAATAAAAATAAGTCATACAAGCATCATATTACAAGCCAGGGGCCTCGAGGGCTCGAATACAAGAGCTCGATCATAGACGAGTCAGCGGAAGCAACAATATCTGAGTACAGACATAAGTTAAACAAGTTGCCATAAGATGGCTAGCACAAACTGGGATACAGATCGAAAGAGGCGCAGGCCTCCTGCCTGGGATCCTCCTAACTACTCCTGGTCATCGTCAGCGGGCAGCACGTAGTAGTAGGCACCTCCGGTGTAGTAGGAGTTGTCGTCGAAGGTGGCGTCTGGCTCCTGGGCTCCAACATCTGGTTGCGACAACCAGGTAGAAGGGATAGGGGGAAAGAGGGAGAAAGCAACCGTGAGTACTCATCCAAAGTACTCGCAAGCAAGGAGCTATACTACATATGTATGCATTGGTATCAACTGGAATAAGGCTATTATAAGTGGACTGAACTGCAGAAAGCCGGGGTAAGGGGGGATAGCTAGTCCTTTCGAAGACTACGCTTCTGGCAGCCTCCGTCTTGCAGCATGTAGAAGAGAGTAGACTGAAGTCCTCCAAGTAGCATCGCATAGCATAATCCTAACCGATGATCCTCCCCTCCTCGCCCTGTGAGAGAGCGATCACCGGTTGTATCTGGCACTTGGAAGGGTGTGTTTTATTTAGTATCCGGTTCTAGTCGTCATAAGGTCAAGGTACAACTCCAAGTCGTCCTGTTACCGAAGATCACGGCTATTCGAATAGATTAACTTCCCTGCAGGGGTGCACCACATTCCCCAACACGCTCGATCCCATTTGGCCGGACACACTTTCCTGGGTCATGCCCAGCCTCGGAAGATCAACACGTCGCAGCCCCACCTAGGCACAACAAAGAGGTCAGCACGCCGGTCTAAACCTAAGCGCACAGGGGTCTGGGCCCATCGCCCTTAGCACACCTGCACGTTGCGTATGCGGCCGGAAGCAGACCTAGCCTAGTGGCATTCCAGTCCAATCCGGCGCGCCACTCAGTCGCTGACGTCACGAAGGCTTCGGCTGATACCACGACGCCGGGATACCCATAACTACTCCCGCGTAGATGGTTAGTGCGTATAGACCAAAAGGCCAGACTCAGATCAAATACCCAGATCTCGTTAAGCGTGTTAAGTATCCGCGAACGCCAACCAGGGCCAGGCCCACCTTTCTCCTAGGTGGCCTCAACCTGCCCTGTCGCTTCGCCTCAAAGTAACAGTCGGGGGCCGTCGGGAACCCAGGCCCACCTCTACCGGGATGGAGGCACCTGCCCCTTCAGCCCCCATCTCCGAACAGTATCACAGGTAAGATAACTGTGTAAAGTATATTGTATATGCCCGTGATCACCTCCCGAAGTGATCACGGCCCAGTAGTATAGCATGGCAGACGGACAAGAGTGTAGGGCCACTGATGGAACACTAGCATCCTATACTAAGCAGTAGGATAGCAGGTAATGGTAACAACAGTAGTAGCAAGGACAGGCTATGCATCAGGATAGGAATAACGGAAAGCAGTAACATGCTACACTACTCTAATGCAAGTAGTATAGAGAAGAATAGGCGATATCTAGTGATCAAGGGGGGGGGGCTTGCCTGGTTGCTCTGGCAAGAGAGAGGGGTCGTCAACACCGTAGTCGTACTGGGTAGCAGCGGCGTCGGTCTCGGTGTCTAGCGAGAGAAGAGGGGGAAGAAACAATAAATATTTAAGCAAACAGATGCATAGCGATGTATGACATGACAAGTATCGGTGCTAGGGGTGCCCTAACGCGGTAAGAGGTGATACCGGGGAAGGGGGAAACATCCGGGAAAGTATCCCCAGTGTTTCGCGTTTTCGGGCAGAGGAGCCGGAGGGGGAAAGTTGCGAGTTCGATAGGTTAGGGATGTGTGGCGGACGAACGGCCTGCGTATCCGGATTCGTCTCGTCGTTCTGAGCAACTTTCATGTACAAAGTTTTTCCATCCGAGCTACGGTTTATTTTATATTAATTTTAAAAGATTTAAATCAATTTTAGCATTTATTTAATTATTTAAATCGACATTATCCTGAACAGTGTTTGCTGACGTCAGCATGACGTTAGCACGACGTCAGCAGTCAACCAGTCAGTTGACTGGGTCAAACTGACATGTGGGTCCTACTGTCATTGACTAAGACTAATTAAACAAGTTAATTAGTTTAATTAGTTGTTTAGTTTAATTAATAAAAATTAATTAAGTTAATTAATTCTTCAAATAATTAATTAATTAATTAATTTTATTTTTATTATATTATTTTTCCTTTTTTTTTATGAAACGTTCTCAGGGGGTGGGGCCCCCATGTCATTGGCCCTAGGGGCCAAACGGGCGCGCGGGTAACGGGAAACGGGCACGGGCGTGGGCACCCGTCGAGGCTGACCCGGGTGCGGCGGACGGAGCCCAGGGGCGCCGAACCCGGGCGCCGATTGAACGGGGCCGCAGTTCGCGGCGGCGGCGAGCGCAGGGGACGGCGGCGCGCGGGCGCGTGGGGCCGGTGGCCAGGGGCAGGGCACGTCTGGGGCGCACGGGGCGCGGCTAGGCGTGGCGCAGGCGCGCGCGGAGGTGCGGTGCAGCGGCCGTGAGGCGCGGGCATTGCGCGAGCAGCGCGCAGCCGCGGGGTGGAGGTCGTGGCTTCAGGGCGGCAGCAGGCGGGGCTGCGTCGTGGTCTAGGCGCAGCGGCGCACGCGCGAGCGTGTGTGCAGGGGCGGCGTGCGGTGAGGCACGGCGGGCACGGCCAGGGTGCACGCGAGAGAGGGGGGCGACGGGGATCTGGCGGGCGAGCGCGCGCGAGGGCACGGGGAGGAAGAGGAGGACCGGGGGTCCTCACCAGCGTTGGTGAGCAGGGGGCGGCGAGGCTCGGTGGAGCCTTTGGGGAGGAGGACGAGGACGCATCATCGGCGAGGAGGAGACGAGGAGGACGAAGCGACGGGCGGTGGCGGGATCCGGCGAGGAGGAGGCTGTGGCACGGGCGCGCGGGAAGGGTCGTCGCCGGCGGGCGGCTTCAGGCGATGGCGTTGAGCGGCCGGGGGGGGGGGACGACGCGGTGGGATCGTGCCCTCGATCTCGATCCAGATCGGGGGAGAAGGAAGAGAGTGTGTGGGGGGGAGGGGAGTGGGTGTCGGCGCTAGGTCACGGGGAGGGGAGGAGGCCTAGTAGGCCAGGGGGTGCGGGAGTGGGTCGGCTGGGCCGGCCGGGCTAGCCCCGTGGCCAGCTGGGCCGAGGCCCAGCGAGGGGTGGGGCTTTTATTTTTCTTTTGTTGTTGTTTTTTTATTCTTTTTTTTGTTTTATTTTAGTTGCACTATATTTTTGGTTTAGTAAAATATGAAAATAGCTCCAAAAATAGTGTGTCAA